>NC_090803.1:65019681-65328999 GCF_036512215.1 Solanum lycopersicum | reverse complement strand
GCCAGTTTAGGTTCATTAAAGAGTCAAACTGCTCCCTGTAACTCAGCCAAAAAAATTTCAAATTTCCAATATGAGTCAAGACCTTGCTTTCTGACCTTAAGGCGAAAAATAAAAGAAGAATAGGAGTAAAAGACAAGTCTATAGATGAAATTTCAATAATGAAAAACAAGGAAAAATACAAGACATCACACCATTATCCGTGCACAAAAGGACAGTAGAAAATATAAAGAAGGCAGAGTACGAACTTGCAGAGCAAGTAAAACAATCGCTATATTTAATGAATTCAAACATCTTCAGCAAAATAAAACTGCACGTAAGATCATCTCTGCCAGAAGTCAGTCTCATCTATGAGACTATGACATTTGTCCCTACAGATCACAACTCTAAACATACAGTTCAGTGACTCACACTAGAGCCAGCTGAGCCTTTTTCCGAGCACGAACTCTTTGCACAACCGTTTGCACCCGATTTTGTTGCCGATACAGCGACAGACCAGAGATAACAGCAGTGTGCTTTGATGTCTCATCATTTGACGTCTCAAAACCTCTAAGTGACGGTGACACCTCAGGTAAAAAATCGATGCCTGCCAGATGCTGCGCCCACTTGTATGGTCGTGAGGTTCTCCTTTCATCGAACACAATTGAATGATCAATTAGCTTTGCAGACTGCAGAAAACAAAAGAAGCTAAAAAAATCAGAAAGACTGAGACAAACAGTTGAAAGTAAAAGGATTAATAAGTACTCCTATATCTCAAGTTGAAAACCTGGTGTGGAAGCTCAAGGCCCGTGTCATCCGGAAATAAATTGCATAAGATGTCACTATCAGCATTCTCTTGAGAGCCTTCAACTCCAACACACACACTATTCAACTTCATTAAGTACTCAAATTTCAAAGTGACAAGTTTTTTAGATTGTAAATCAGATTTCTCGTCATCATGTATATGAAGTGTGACTTTAAGAGGGTGAGTTTGATAAATTCCAGCCTGCTCCAGACTTTCCTTGCTGGGTATCTTTTTGGGACGCTTTCTTCTCCTTTGTCCATCATCTTCATCATCTATCTCATCATCAACTTTAGAGCTCTCTAAGCTGGCAGAGACACCTTTACATGAATGAATTACCATTCAGATAAGAACATATAGAAGAGCAAAGGAAGTAAAACAGGTACTTAACTAGGAAAAAAAGGAAAAAAATGATGAGTCCAAACAAGAAATACAGAGAATTGGACTAACCAGTGTCTTTATTTGCTTGCTGGCGGGCAACAGCTTGAGCATCCTTCACACTACCAACAATCTCCAGATCCACATTTTCTCCAAAGGCTTCTTTTTGGGCCATGAGCTGTGAATAAATAACATAGAGAGGCGGAGGAAGCAACTCTGCATATTGCACCTGCTTCAACTTTTTTGTGTGGAGTACTCCAAGCTGGTGCTGCACCGGCAAGGATGCTTTCTTGAGTGATTTTAGGTGCGATGGGAGACTTGACAAGAACTTCTTCCTGTTTGCAATGGTCTCCTGTAGAGCCTTCTTTTTCTGTTCCAGTTTCTCACGAAGCTTGCATAATTCTTTGCGCTGACACAGCAAATAAGTAAATTCAACACAAAGCTACAGTCAGACTTATCACACCTAAAAGGAGGAGCTTCAGCCACTCCTCCAATGACCATATAAGAGGTAGCTGTTATACTAAAAGCAACATACAGCTGATACATATTGTCTAATACAAGTTCTAAATAGAGACGCATAGAATTTGACCTCAACTTTAGCCAATACTAAATGGTACCAAGATCTTTTTCCAGCTCATGAAATAACATTTTGCAACATCTACATTATAAGAAGATTATACACGTGCAATATGTGCAGAATCCACTGAAAGCACCACTACAAGGGAAGTCAAGGTGGGTATATTTTCAGAATATCTCTATTCCCCATTGACGTACAAACCTCCATGTGACCTCAAACTTAGCGACATAAAAGAGTCAAGAGAAGCATAAAATTTGACCTCAACATTAGCCAATACTAAAATACCCAAGATTTTTTCGAGCTCATGCAATAACATGTTACAACCTCTACACATAACATATATTTTAAAAAAAAAGAACAGATAAGTACAATATGTGCAGAATCCACAGTCAAAAGCATCACTAAAGGGTAGCCAAACTGGGTATAGTTTCAGAGTATTTTTATTGATTGTAACAACATTGGGTATGAAACTTTCTTCACAACATCTACTTCTGGAACCAGTTTAGTAATTGAAATAAAGAAGATGATTATAATATTACCTTTAAAAAAAAAAAGAAAAAAAAAAGGAAAGATGATAGTACATAAAGACATAGAGTTTAAGAATAAAGATAAGAATTTGATTCACCAAGCAACATGAAACTTCTAACAACTCCGTTTCGCACAACATGCTGAGAAAGAACACTAGTAAACAATTACTAATGTGGAAATAGAAAGGAGTGCTCGCCAATTACTAGTGCGGAAATAGAAAGAAGTGCTCGCCAATTGCATTAAACTAGTTTACCTGGAATAGCTCAAAATTGAACCGCTTTAGCATCAAATTATGTGAGTTATCATTTGACAGAACAGTGTTTTTTATCTCCAAGGGTGCATCTCTAAAGAATTCTTCCTCGGGAACAAGTTCAATATCAGGATATTTTGACCTGAAATCTTTGCAGGCCTTTATAGCTTTCACATAATGACTTTTTTCATACATCAAGTTGTGGAGCTGCAGCGTGGTGAAGTCCACAGGAGCTTTTGCACGTTCAGTTTCCCCCTTCACACGATCCTCTTCGAGCAATATTGATCTATTTGCCTATGGGACGTTTAAGGTAGTGTGAAAAAGTCAGTCGAACATATTATAGATTTCCAGGCACAAATTACTTCCGTGCATAGATTTAATGGCACAATTATTTTGCTATTCCGCAATCCTAACGTTGGTTTATTAAAACAACTTAATAATGGTAAGATGAAATAAGAGAGCCCAAAACGTTCCACAAATTTCAAGGATTAGTACCTTACTCAAAGTGTGGAGCTCAAAAAATCAAATAAAAATATATGAATCTAAACTTTACATGGAATATGTCCAGCCTAACAATAATAACTGCAACCCTAAGAGACATTATATGAGCAATTTGCAGTGAAGCATGTTCAAGTTTGAGAAGTAAAGCAATCAAGCAATAATTTCATTCAATCAGAATTCGAGTTTAAACACAAGAAGATACAACCGACTCTCCAATATTAAGGGTACAGCCTAACAACTAGACCTAATCTTCGAGAAACAAATTGTCGGAATTCCTAAAGTAATAACACTCTCACAGGGCCATATATCTTCGTGTTGATCAACGCTGATTACAATATCGGGTACCCCAGTCATATATTTAATCTCGCCCAGATATGTTTGCAAGCGAGATAATTGTCTTTTCAACAAAGCTGCATCTCTTTCAGGAGACGGTTGAGTCTCCCTGTTTTTTGATCTATTCTCATGTCCCTGGACTTATAAAACTTGTTTTTATAGAGGGACAATTCGTCAACATACTGCCGAGCCATTTTTCATTAACATAATGACACCGGGCCCTTATTGCAGCCCACTCTACAGAATCAGCTGCTTATATTATTGTGATATAAGGCGCCATTTAAGGATTCCATTTCCTAGTACCATGACCAAAATGAAATAAATTGTTATGTCATAACATAGCTGTACCTAGACACAGTTTCATCCTATGGCTGAGTCTACAGGGGAAGCTAAAAACTAAAAATTTATTCTTGAGATGGGGACTCGTGTATATCCTGTTTGCATCTTCTGCAGCACTTTAGTCGAGACTGGAAGTCACCTATTTTTCAAGTGTCAGTTTACTAAAGATATATGGAGCGACATATGCAAATTGCAGAAAAGGATCAAGGCAATACTGGAGTGGGAACTTGAATGGAGTTGGATGCAACAAAATTTCAGAGGCGAAGATCCAAGGAAGATGATACTTAAAAGTAGTCTAACTATGGTGGTTTATGGTATATGGCCAGAAAGAAACAGACAGATTTTGCAAATCACATCCATGCACAAGGAGAAACTAGTACACTTAGATGAAGCTCTCTCTGAACACAAGAACTAGGAATAGTAGGATGTTGTTTAGATATGTAGAATCACTAAATGAGCAGTTAACTATATTTGCCATTTAGTTTGGTTTCTAGCAGATGAGATGAGAAAGGATTGAATTGGTTAATTCATATTTCATCCTAGCTTTGTAAAGAGTTCACTTGGTAGTTGGAAATTAATAAAATGTTTCTTTAATTGCCAAAAAGAGAAAGGAAGAAACGGAAGCACATGTATACAGTTCTTTTTGTTTGTTATGTACACGTAGATCAGAACTACTCAATAAATAAAATTGAGTTGAGATTACCAACCAGAGTGATCAAAGATAAACAATACTAACAGGTGTTTTGCAGGATGAAAATAGAATACAACGGAGAAAGGTCGCAGTTTCCTAAATCCGATTAATTAACTATGCATAGACTCCCTCCATGATAGTCCCAAATGAACTAGCGCCAGGGCAGCTGTACCTAAAAAGCACAGGTCTCCGGTAAATCTACCTACAAAGGTTTAGAGCAACTCTCAGTCTCTCACTGAGTATTGTAGCTGAGTCCATTGAATTACATCAACCAACATTCATAAGGATGATACATATATAAAAATTGAGTCTAGAGTACTAACAGCTCATACTTAAACTTAAACTCATCTTCGTTTGACTGGTCTAATCACTTCGTTAACAACAAAATGCTACCTCTACTTCAAAATCGGATTGACGAGCGGATTATTTAATTGGAAACTGGACTCATAGAACTTTAAAAAGGAACAATTGGAGATGCAATGAAATATTAACCTGACGGAGAGAGACGAAGTTGATGAAAATCTGAGTGACAAGTTCGCGAATTTCAGATTTCGGCGTGCTTTCTTTCTTCATAGAAAGCATTTTCGAGACGATTTCCTCTACTGAAGCTTTGCTTTGCTGCAGAACCTCGTGCGGCGACCTTTCCGGCTTGTGCTCCGGCAGTATCTCACCGGGTTCCCCCATGGTTACGTCCATTTTCATCTTTACTCAGTCGCTGCCTACAGGTTTAAGTGGTACATTAAGCTTCTGGATGTGTACGTTACTAGGGTTTGATCCGTTTACTCTTGCTCGAGCGAGCGCTTCGGTCTTCCCTTCTTATTGCTTCCTTCTTTTTTCTCCTTTTTTAAGCATTAATTTCCATAATTTAAAAGGAAAAAAAATTAGGCAAAAGATTTTTTTAAAAAGAGATATGTTTTTGTTTCAAGATGTTCTTGTATTACTCAAAAATTATTTTCTATGTGATACATTGTTTACTCGTTTAGAAAATACAAATACAAATTTAGTAAATTCCTTCCTTTAATATTTTATTTTTTAATTAATCAAAAATTTTTGAAAAATTGTTGGGAAATTTGATAGTCCGTCATAACTTCCGACAAGCAAATAAAGTAGCGAGCGCTCTAAAAATAATAATAACAACAATAATAGTTTGACTTCAAAATTTTAATACTACTTTTAATGTGATCATTTACCATTAGACACAATTATATTTTCAAACCACTTCCTTTTTTTCTTCATTTGTTTAATTGTATAAAACATACTTAATACCCTTAAAATGAGATATATGAAGCAAATCATCACCCTATAATAAAAGAGCAATCTATGTAGCATTTAAAATTGAATAGGAAAACAAATTTTCTTCAACTACTTATTATTGTCCATTCTTTTAATATTTGTGGCTCTCGAGAGTTTTTTTAAAGGAATGATTGGTCAAAGTTACGTGATAGTCTATAAATATTATTGCCTACCCAACACAGTCATACACAGTCAAAATTTACTAAACGCGATTACAATGAGATGAATAAAATTATGACATGGTTGAGAGATGTTAAAGTTGACTTTCTAACTCATACGTAAAAAAATCTCAATTGGACCATCATAATCAGTGAACAAAGTATAAACTTAATTTTTCAACAATATAAAATACTGACCGCACAAACAACAAATCTATTAAAGTGAGGGCAGGAAATAACGGATGTTGCAAAATATTTTTCAAAAAATTTAACCAACCAAACATGAGAAATTTAGGTGGGAAAAAATATATTTTCCTCCGGTACCAAACATACCCAAATAAGTGTACATCTGAAAGCACCTTCACAACACCATTCACACTTAGCATTCGACTAAACTAAAAAAGGTATCCAACTGATCATGGACAGACATTGTTCCAAATCAACTACTCAGCAAATAAGCAAACAATAATTAGCATACAATAGAAACTGCTTACACACTAGTTTCAACACTAATACCACACTAATAACACCTGTTGCATGGCGTAGACTCTTGATTCAGTGACCAGGCCCCAGAAGAGATAGAAGAAAGGTCCGATAATCACCAGAAGTCTCCGAATGAACAGCATCATTAAGAGATTTCTTATACTTTTTCTGGTACTCTGCTTTTATATACTGCATATCAATCTCAGTTCGCGTGACTATTATCCTTATGAGAGTTGTATCATTCGTCCCCAAGCCCTTCATTGCCTTGTGTAACTCCTGAATCCATTTAACATATGTAAGGTGCAGTACAGCCACAGAGTTTATACAATTTATTCATGTAAGAATTAGCATAGCTTACTAAATCTAAGACAAAAATGATAACACAGATTATAGCAAAGTACTAGAGATTATTCTGAAGCCCCCAATGAAGGATGCTATAGTAAAAACATGAAAATCTTTAGAATCCCATTCCATGTCAAACTTGAGATATAGAGACAACAAGAATAAGAAGAATTTATTACTGCCTTGGATCCTTGAGGAAGTCATTTTCAACTAATTAGAGGAAAATGTGATCCTTACCAAAATGTTCTCTCAAATATGAGCAACGAAACATGAGAAAAATGGAAAACAATACGTGGATAATGTTTTCCTTCGTACCAAACACACTAGATACAAATGCCAAATACGTATATAGACCAATTTAATAGGTAAGTGTTATAAGTCTGACTTTAAAGTTAAGTTGGTTCATCTAAGTCAAGGAAGGTAAAGAGAAAATAACACAAGTAAACAACACCCATATTACCAACCACAAACTCAACCCTCGCATTAGAATAAAGAATGAAAAAGGGGTCAATATCATTTCAGAAAAAGAAAGAGCTAGTCAGAAACATGAGTTCAAGAATATATTAATATTATAGGCAAAATGGTCATCATGATTATGACTTGATAAGAATTTAAACAAATGTAACTTGTACCTTTGCAAAGTATATTGCTGGATTCTCAGCACATTGCAAAATAGTCAAGAGAGCAAACTCAAAGAGTCCAGAGGTTTCACTTTTTACAGCCTGTAACAATTGCAATACACTGGTTAACTACAATTGGAAATTTGAATAAGTTTCTCAAATGAAGTCAGCTTACCTTTTTTAACTTCCTGGAATACATGCTGTGATAAGCAGAACTAACAGCAGCCAAGTGTGCCCTACTTCTTTCAGAGAAAATTCGTATAAAAGTCTTCTCATCAGTTCCCAGTTTCTTCTCCCCAGCTTTGTAAAGAGCTTTAGCATCATGATCAACCGAAGCTCTGTCAACTTCTGGGCCTTCATAGCGAATTGTGCTTACATATGCTAGAAGCAACTGTAGTGATAAAGAGACAATAATATGTCAATATCTTTCATTCATAAGATTCAAGCAATACGTGTAATTAGCTGTATGAATTTTAGAGATCAAACAAGCTAGACTCCCATTTGGATAAAGCAAGACTCAAACCATACTAGACTCAGTTAGGGCCAGACAAATGCAACTCAGTTCCATTCAAAGGACGCATAAGTGCCCAGTGCACAAAGGGTAAATGATATAAATACAAAACTTATTTGAGAGTCCTTCACTTTCCTTCCCCTCATCTTTCTCAAAGACGATAACTTCACAAATAAAGTTCCACAAACTACTATTACCCATTTACTTACTTTTAGGCAAGGTTATGGTTAGGTTATCTAGAGCTGTTTTATGTTCTCTTCTTTCATGTACTTGTAGTCATCATTTAAAAGTGACTAAAGAACTCAAGAGAAAAAAAGGATTATTTCATACAAATGCAAAGGGTGACTACCTTTTTGTGATCACCAGATGCGTGAAGCTCAATATCATGCTCAAGGTAGATTCCATTCATGGAATGGTAAAGTTGTTTGAAATGTACTATTTGAGAAGGAGTCCGTGAACATATCACTTCAGTGGCAGCTCTGAGATCAATGGCGTCAGCACTCAAAGCTTTCCTTACTAGGATAGCATCCCTTCCTGCTGGATCATACATCCAAAGCAAGATTGCTTTCTGGAACCATTCAAAATGATTAAAAAAAGATGAAGAAACAGGCTTGAAAGAGAAAAGACAAAAGGAGGAATTGCAAATTTTGCCACATGCAGTTTCATTTGTCTTTGATGTTCCTTCTGCCCTAAATTTTTAAATCTTTTATTTGAATGCAATAAGCTTCAGGCTTCTATAATTCTTGTTTATTGCAAATTATCCCAGAAATTTCTACCCTCCATCAATACCTCAAGTTTACCGCTAAGCTCTTTGACCAAGCGTTTGTTTAGATCTTCAGAATACATAGTTCTGTATTCCTGTTGAATAAGAGCACGCTGAGTAGCATCACGATGGGAAAGGATGTTAATGACTGCTGCTTTATCACATCCAAATCCTGCAAAACACAAATCAAGTAATTCACCTGAAGGCAAGCTGAACAGAAACACACTATAACTTAATGAATATTACAGCTTTTGAAGTCACCTTCAGATCTTCAACTACTGTATGCACTCAGACGAAATTACGTCAGAGATAACTTGACTTTGCATTTATTTTCTACTTTAGAGTACATACATTATAACCCCTGAAACTAAACTAAAATGGGATGATGATATTTATTTGTTACCCTGATTGCACTTAAAGTTGAAAGTAGTATAATGTCCTCTAAGAATAGTTTACTAGGAATTCTGGAAGCAAAATGTAATCTTTGTGTCTTGAATGATAAGTTGTTTGGTTAAACGTACTAGATGTGATACAGAAACTATAGAGCCTGCATGAATAGAGAAACAAACTGTGAAGGTTAATAATTATTTCAAGGATAAACTACTCTAATGCCTTGGAAGACACCATATAAACATTCTGCCAAGCGAAAAAAATGCAATTTCAATCTGATATGTTGATAATCATGGTGTCTAGGCCAGCTCTCGCGTAACTCTGTCCATCAAGGTTGGGACATGACAGATGGGAATAATCACCTAGTGTTCCTATCTCGAGATTTCAAACCTTAGACGTCACTTTATTAACCAGTAGGCCACACTCTTGGGCGTTCAATTTCAATCTTATGTTGTTCTAAATTTCATCAACTCCATCATCCTCTACATTTCCTCTTTGTTTACCTAGGGTTATACCTTTATAATTCTACAAAGCATATACACAAATCTGTTTGATAATAAACGCTTCTCCTAACTATTTTACAAGTTTCTTTTTTTTAAAAAAAAAAAAATACATGCTAGAACTACACATGTGATGTGCTTTCTTCCCTGGCACAACAAAAACAAGCTATTAGCCAGCCGACCTTCTGAATTTTCCTTTTTATCATGCTTGAAGCTTAATTCAATGAAACAGCAACTCATCCTCAACAAAATTTAACCAAAAAAAAAAAACAGCAATGGTATCCACAGAACAATACGAATTACAGTACAAAAGAGAAATCAAAATGAAGAAGAATAGTAGTAAACCCTAGAAGGAAGAGATCGAAATTTAACCTTTGAAAGCTTTGTATAGGTGCATGGCGTCATCACGAGGCGTAGTTAAAACTGGAGGAATACTCAGAGTAGCCATTTTCTCTCTTCTCTGTTTGCCCCTTCTTTCTTTTTTTCTCCGTTGAATAAAAAATGGGGAAAAATGAAATACACACGGTTTTCGTCAACTACTCCCAACAATATTCTTTTCCCTAAAAAGGTGTCACTTTGAGTCCACGTAATAATCCCAACCAACTTTACTCTAAAAAAATTTATTTCTTTACACGTTAAATATAAATTTGATTTATTTGTTAATCTATCAAAAATATAAATAATATTCCTCGTTTTAAAAAGGAATAATTCTATTTTCTTTACTCTATTTTAAAAAGAATAACTATTTCTTTTAGGTAACATTTCAATTTTAATTTTTCATTTGATCATAAGATTAAATTTTGATACATTTGACATAACTTTAATTTAGAACCACAAGATTAAAAAAAAAATCTTAAATTTCATTTCAAATCAAACTAGATTATCTTTTTTAAAATGAAAAGAATAATATTTCTAGAAGCACTTATAAGGAAGAAAAATATAGCCACAATTAAATAAATTATATGATTTATTGGAATGTCTCATAATATGAAACCTAACTATCTATGTAATGATATGCAATCTTTATTTTTAAGAATTTGTCAACGAAAAATAATACTAGAAAATAATTAAAGATACGATCTTTAATACTCAAAATTTTTGGCATGTAAATATGAAAAGAAAAAAAAGTTGGACTACTTAACAAACATAGGTGGAAATTTTTTAATTCTTTTTTTTTTTTTTTTGTAATATTGAGTGCCTTCCAAATTTACAATTGCACATATATTTTTATAGGAAATATATAAATACAAGATTTGAAAATACTTACCCTACTTATATGTTCGCAAACGAAATATATATAAACGGACAAGCGAAATATATAAACTGCGCGAAATATACATATCACAGCCTTCGTAGCTAACAAAAACTATAGTTATGGAGTGCAATTATCAAAACTATAGTTATAGAGACTTATTATGTCTATTATATATGCTGAAATATTCTCTTTTTTTAACACACAAAAAAAAAATTTGGAACCTTTTATTCTAAGTGCTATACAATATGAAATTGGCTCAACCTATAACAAACTTTATTCTCTTTCATGTATATGGATATTATATATAGTGTATATCTAACCAACTTTATTCTCTTTCATGTATATGGATATTATATATAGTGTATATCTAACCAACTTTATCCTCTTTCATGTTTATGGATATTATATATAGTGTATATCTAACCAAATTTATTCTCTCTCATGTATATGGATTTTATATATAGTATTATATATCTAACCTATATGCAGATTCCTTGATTATTGGGGAATTTATACGATATGATCTGCTAGTTTCACTTATTCGAATCTGGCATCTTAGTGGCCCAATACAAGAGATCCTTTAGCCCAGAATACACAACGACCCTTTTATCATCATTTTCAGACTAGATAAAAAGGTTGCTCTTGTTATTTGATAAAATTTAGGTCAAATATTGTGAAAACCAACTTATGATTAGAAGTTTTAAATTGGCAAAACATTTTAAAAAAAATGTTGTATATAAATAAACAGGCCTTATAGTTTAACGGTGTGTTTTAAAATTATGTGGTTCTAGGTCTAAAGCGAACAATATTACTAATGGACTGGGTCGTTATCGATGATATTAGAAACATTCGTATGTAAACTTTATCAACGGAAAGAAGCCTAAAATATCTTTAAAGTATTGCAAATGGTAAAAAATTACCCTTCATCCACCTATTGGCTCCAAAATACCCTTTCCGCTCATCTATTGGGTCCAAAATACCACTGTCATCCACCTCTTGGTTCAAAATTGACCTTTTCTTTTAACGATTTTATATTTAAATATTTTTTTTAAATATGTGGTGCTCAACTATTTATTATTATTTAACTTATTAGTATAATTTATAAAACAACAGAAAAGCAACTACCAATTGAGTGTTTTTAAAAATTTGAGGTGAAAATATCTATAATAGTAAATTATCATACATTCAAGTGTATAAATAAAAATTACCGATAAACTTAAAGTCTGACTATATTCATCTTAATTATTCTTACATCTCAATTATGTGATGTTACTTCATAGGTAACTTTTTTTTTGCAAAATAATATATTAAAGGTTTTAAAACAAATCATAAATATTTATAAAATTATATTTTAAAAAAGTACATGAATTAATTCGGAATATATTATTTCTTTATCTTTAATCATAAATTTCTAATTCAATAACTTGAAAGAGAATCGAATTGAAAGTCTCCTCCTAAATAAGCGGCTCAACCTAAATTTAATTGGGGCTTAAATTCGGACTCGAATAATTTTGGATGTCATTTTCAGGAATCTATAATTTCATCGTTTTTTAGTAGTGTTTATGGCGATTTTAATATTATAGGGTTTAGTTAGCAATGAGTGGGTAGTGGGTTAATTTATAAATTATATTAATAAATTAAATTATAACCAATAGTTGAACGTCAGCTATTTTAAAAAATATTTAAAGAGTTTAATTAAAATAATTAAATAAGTGGTCAATTTTAAACAAAAAGCTGGATGACAAGGGTATTTTGGAGTCAATAGGTGGATAAGAAAGATATTTTGGAGTCAATATATGGATGAATGATAATTTTATATCATTTTCAATACTTTAAGATATTTTAGACCGTTTTTCGCTTTATCAACGTGGGCCAAAGTTCAACTGCTTTTAGGTAATCATAATTAAACTGTGCAAATCTGTAGAAAATTTTCATATGGTGGGGGTGTGGAACAAACTTCAGCTAGGATTGTCCATAAAGAAGATATATATATAACACCCCAATTTGATAAGAAGTCTCACATGGACAAAAAAACAATTATTGGATATATAAACAAATCTTACAATTTAATGACATGTTCTAAAGTCGTTCAAATATAACTTTAAAATTGATAACATCACTCTAAATGATATCAACGGGCTTCTTTACTCATTTATCATTATCTTAATTCCAACGTATACACTAAGCAACTAAGTAATAACCAACAAAGTAAATATCACAATAATAACATTACACTACATATTGAGAAGAGGGAAAAAATTCAAATTTGTTTATGTAAAATGATAATACTCGTAAACTTTACATGTTTTTAAATCATGTTAATTTAAAAGGACTCGTTTTTCGAGAGAATACTATTGTTGGTCATATTTGAAGGAAAAACCTAAATGGAAATGTTATCGCATTATTTAGTACACATTTCGCCATAAATTCTCAATTTTTTTAAAAAAATGTGTTCAACAAGGATTGTGATAACGTAGCAAGTATTATTTTATTTTTAACCAAAGGTTGAATTCTACAGGGTATGAAGTTGTTTTTATTAAATAACACTTGATTTTTTATTATAAAATTTTCGAACCTAAATTTAATGAGATTTTAACATAAATATCAAATTCAAACAAAAGAAAAAAAAAAGACGAAAAATAAAATCACTTTAAGCGTAAATCCTGAACTAATTTGAGCTATTTCTCTTTTTTGTTTTCAAGGTCAAGAATGTCAAGTCAGTTAGACAAAATTTCAAACTAATTATGACACCATCTAAATTGGGATTTTTATTATTATTTTTTTTGTGGTTCAAATAGACCAGATTTAATTTGTTCCCTTGACTTGATTTTCCTATTTGTGCCGTACCCAAAATATTTAAAATGACATCCTATGATTTATTTTTTTATAATAAGCTTGCACGCCAAAGTAAATGATTGTGCAATTGGTTAATTTATGTTGTCTCTTTCACGCATTGTCTTTAATTAGGTGCTAGCGTGCTACCTTAAACTTAATTAATTGATCGCAATAATTTTTTATTTGTCATGTAAATATTTTTTTTTCGCATATTGATTAAAATAAAATTACAAATTAAAGATTAATTTGATTAAATTATCCTCATTTATTTTCTTTTTCACCATATAAGAGTTTCTATTTACGTTTATTAAGGATAAAAAAAATACTTAATTTTATCTTGATCTTGTATAATGACAATTATTTTAGATCATAGATTCTAAATAAAATGACAAATAAAATAAATTGCAAATTAATGGTTCAATTCATCCCAATATATTAAAGAAGTTATATGCTACTAATGAAGCAATTCAGAAGGTGGCAAATGTCAAATCCTCATAACAACGAAGGTTGATGAGTTCAATCAAATAAATTTATTATGAAATTATAATATAAAAAAACGACTACTATATCAATTAAGATAATTTAATATTTTAAGAACTTGATATCTTAATAGACTAATTTTTTTTTTATCTTGTTAGCGAGGTATGATTTGCAATTTTTAAATTTTATTAAAGTACAATAAATTATCATTACTTAAATATCAATATAATGAAAAATATTTTTTAAATGTTAATTAAAATTTATATCATTTATCTCTTGAAAAGAAAATTACGATAAATAAAAAAAGTATATATAAATTTCGATAAAAATTATTGAATTTTATCAATCATTATTATTTCTCATACTAGCTCATCCCAACACATATATTTTTAAGAAGTTACCCACACTATTTATTTCAATTGATTTGTTTTGAATTTGACACGAATCAAAAATATGTAAAATATTTAAATATCTTTTAATTAATATAATATTAAACATATCAACAAAAATCTAAAATTTTAGAAGTATCAAAAATAAATAAAATTTTATTATCATCTTTAAATGGAAATATTTTTCATTGTCGGTTCTAAAAAGAGAACATTATTGCTCATATTCCTCTTTGAATTGAAACCGTACGTTACTGGACCCGATAGTTGGCAGATGAGACTCGGTTCCAACTTCCAACTGCCAAAATATTTTGAGTCTATAATTAAAAAAATTATGATAAATTAAACTAAATCAAATAAATTATAAACAAAATATTTGTTGCAAATATGACTTGTATATAGATAATTTTTATCAATATAGTTATGCTGTACTGGAAGTGTTCGAGTTCGAACCTTGAGTATGGAGAAAATTCTCTTCGGAGCGCCACTCCCGAATAGATTTTGCAGTGCGCGATTCGAATTTAGTCAAATCTCTAATATGTGATCCAAACACCGGTATATATTATTTTATATTATATACAAGAGTGGTAAAAGGACGACCAAGGGTATAGTGGTCATTTTACATTAATAACAAATGGACAAATTTCATTTCCAAAAGCAAGAAGGGCAAATATGTAATTTTACATTAAAAAGGGACAAATTTCAACTTCAAGAGCAAATGTTTGCAGATCCATTTCTCTTCCATCTTTGTACAATATCAGTCTTTCTTTAAACAAAAAATTTCAATTCATCC
Source organism: Solanum lycopersicum (assembly GCF_036512215.1). Taxonomy (NCBI): domain Eukaryota; kingdom Viridiplantae; phylum Streptophyta; class Magnoliopsida; order Solanales; family Solanaceae; genus Solanum; species Solanum lycopersicum. The sequence goes on along the minus strand of NC_090803.1, from coordinate 65,313,815 downwards.
TTACCACAAAAACTTACTCAAATATGATTCTAAAGCATAATTTCTTCCAGCTCTCTTCTTTCAACAACCAGTAATCAATTTGCAACTCAAAACTTCAAGTATGTTTTCTTTCTTTGGTAAAACATGGTTAGAGAATAGTAATTTCTGATATTCATTTTCTCTTCCATCTTTGTAGAACATGTCTTTCTTCAAACAATCAAACAAAAAATTTTCCAAAGTGAATATATAGTGATTTCGTTGTTTTCTAGGTTCTCTAATTTATGCCAGTTGCCCACCAAATTTTTTTAAAAATAAACCCTTCTTCACTCTATTAAATATCCCAAAAGGTTTAGAAACATATTTTCAAGCTAAATTAAAAATTTTATCTATTTATCTATCTATCAATGGGGCGTTATATTTTCATCGTTGCTGTTTTTGTCATGCTTTTCTTCTCTGCTTCTCATGGTAACTGTATTGTTTTTTCTCTCTTTATAATTGGGCTCTTTTCATTTTAATTACTCATGAATTGTTTTGATTTATTAATTGTGTATGTGTAGGTGTAGGAACCGGCAGAAAAATGGTGGGTTATTTTTCACATGGAGACACCCGTGGAGTTTTACACTAGGTCGGTTTCTTCTTCTTCTAATTTAAACTTGCATTTTTAGTCTCTCAAAAATTGACTATTTTTATTAGATGTATATGTACAAGAAGTGTTTATAATTTTTTTTTCCTTTCTACATTAATATTTATATTTAAAATAAAAAATTTTAATTTGTGATATGTTCATTCATTTTGTCTAATCTCAAAATCCCTAACCAAAAAATTATGAATAACAATTTATAATTATAATTATTATAATAATAAAAAAAAGAAACATAGATATGTATATTTACAAAAAGTGTTTATAATTTTTTTCTTTCTAGATTAATATTTAAATTTAAAATAAAAAAGAAAAGATAGGGAAAGTGGTTACAATAATTACATAAGATGTACAGTAAAAATGATACGTGTCTTAAAGAAAATATATATTGTTTTATACACAATAACAAATGGAGTGATGTAGCTCCTGCTTTTTAGGCTTTTAGCAGTAGTGTAATTTTCATTTTTTTGGCTTTTAGCAAAGATTTTTCCTCTTTTTTTTTATTTTATTTTCTTTCTAGATTAATATTTAAATTTAAAATAAATTTTTTTAATTTCTGATATGTTCATTGATTTTGTTTGAATCTCAAACATCTCTAACCAAAAAAAATTATATGAATAATAATTTATAATTATAATTAATATAATAAATAAAAAAAATATGAAACATAGAGATGTATATGTACAAGAAGTGTTTATAATTTCTTTTTCTTTCTAGATTAATGTTTAAAAATAATGGATAGGTAATATTACATCCATTTATAATTAAATAATAATAATAATAATAAAGTTATATATAAAATAAAAAAGAAGTAACAGTCTTGCTAAAAGCCTGAATATGTAAACAGTAGCCTACACCCCATTGCTAAAAGCATAAAAATGAAAGCATGCATTTGTTATTGTGTAAAGCAATATATATTTTCTTTAAGACACGTATCATTTTTACTGCTGTACTACATCTTATGTAATTATTATAACCACTTCCCCTATCTTTTTTTTAAAAAAATTTAAATATTAATCTAGAAAGAAAAAGAAATTATAAACGCTTCTTGTACATGTACATCTCTATGTTGCATATTTTTTTAATTTATTATAATAATTATATATAATTATAAATTATATTATTCTTATTTTTTTGGTTAGAGATCTTTGAGATTCAGACAAAATCAATGAACATATCAGAAATTAAAATTTTTTATTTTAAATTTAAATATTAATCTAGAAAGAAAATAAAATTAAAAAAAGGAGGGAAAGTCTTTTCTAAAAGCCAAAAAAATGAGCAGGAGCCTACACCACTTCATTTGTTATTTTGTAAAGCAATATATATTTTCTTTAAGACACGTATCATTTTTATTGTTGTAGTACATCTGACGTAATTTATATAATAGTAATTCCCCTATCTTTTCTTTTTTTATTTTAAATTTAAATATTAATCTAGGAAAAAAAAAATTATAAACACTTCTTGTACATATACATCTATATGTTTCATATTTTATTTATTTATTATAATAATTATAATTATATTATTATTCATATTTTTTTGGTTCGAGATTTTTGAGATTCAGACAAAATGAATGAACATATCAAAAATTAAAATTTTTTATTTTAAATTTAAATATTAATCTAGAAAGGAAAAAAATTATAAACACTTCTTGTACATATACATCTCTATGTTTCATATTTTTTTGGTTAGAGATTTTAAGATTCAGACAAAATGAATGAACATATCAGAAATTACAATTTTTTATTTTAAATTTAAATATTAATCTAGAAAGAAAATAAATTATAAACACTTGTTGTACATATACATCTCTATGTATATATATATATATATAAAATTTAAAAAAAAGGAGGAAAAGTCTTTGCTAAAAGCCTAAAAAGTGAAAATAGTAGCCTACACTACTGCTAAAAGCCTAAAAAGCAGGAGCTACACCACTCCATTTGTTATTGTGTATAAAGCAATATATATTTTCTTCAAGACACGTATCATTTTTAGTGCTGTAGTACATCTTATGTAATTATTATAACCACTTCCCCTATCTTTTCTTTTTTTTTTATTTTAATTATTTTTACCAAGTGGCTGAATATTCATCACACATTATGAAATATCTTCTATGTAGAAATTTCCATCCAACCTTTAAATAACTCTTCATTTTTCTACTTTCCATCCAACCTTTAAGTAGCTCTTCATTTTTCTTTTCTCCTCTTAACATATACTTTAATTTTAAATTTGTGTGGTCTTCTGTTGTTTGCAATCCAGGTATTTTGTTCCTACTCTTTTATATATATATATATATATATATATATATATATATATATATATATATATATATATATATATATATATATATATAATATAAATATAGTAATAATTTCAAGAAAGATGGCATATTAATGTTTTGTATTTACATCAATTTAGTTTTTTTGCCTGTATAAATCTTCTGTACACATTCACTATTATTAATTAAATTATAATATTATAATTTATTGTTCAAAATCAGCCTTTGCATTTATATCAAATTTAATTAATGATTTCTGCCATTAACTTTACAGAATTTCGACTTCGTTGGGATAGTTGTTCGCTTCTGTAATTCACTTTTCTCTCGGTGTGTGGTAAGTAGTACCAACTAATCCCTTATTTAACAGACCTTTATTCACTTGAGACAGCAGAGTGCTTTGTGAAGTTTATATAGACAATGATTTTTAATATAAAATTACATATTTACCCTTCTTGCTTTTGAAAATGAAATTTGTCCATTTGTTATTAATATAAAATGACCACTATACCTTGGTCGTCCTCTTACCACTCTTGTATATACTATATACTACTCTTGTATATAATACACATTTTTTTCATCTTGTGTTGTATATATTATGTGATGTTATTCTGTGCTAACATGTGATTTTTTTATCAAATATGATCCAGAAGATCCAAGCATGAAAGATGCATCTGTTTTTGTCTAATTTTATATAGTATGTAAATGTATGTAATTAGTATTCCCACAAATGAAAATGTTAAACTATGTAAGTATCTCACTTGGACATTCAGTAGTATGACATTCACATAAAAATATATTATGAACAAATTTGGCAGCTATGATGTGTTCGATTCACTAATTTTTCTCATTGAAATATTAATTTTGTTTGTTCAATATGCAACTCATTAAATTTAGGTCCATTATAAATACCTATAATGCTCCCAACTACAGCATCATCAGCTGAAAGCATGTCTGCAAGCCAGTAGCAGTATTATGCATACAAATTCAGCAACTCCTAAATGTTAATTGATAATTTGTTAACATTCAGCTACTCTTGATGTTCACTTTCTTCATATTGTCAATTTGCTTAATAAACAGTGCATTTATTTTGTGAACATGTATCGTAAAATAAAATGATAATAAATATATAAAATATTAAAATATTAAACGTTGGGCCCGTGCTTAGCACGGGCAACGCTCATCTAGTGTATAAATAAAACTTTTAACTTCGTGTCATAATTTCATATAGCCATTCCATCAAACCTTAGGTAAAAAAAAAAGTTTGAAGGAAGGGGAATATACTTCAACAATTTAGAAGCATCCGATTCCGTAGCTTGCAGTTAGCAACAATGGCGAAAAATGAAGAAGATGATTACATGGGAGACCTTTCTCACTTTCTTCCTCCTGGAGTTTCTTCTCTTCCCTCTAAAACGGTGAGTTCCTCTCACCCATACAAACCCTAGATTTTTTATTCATATATTTATTTTTGTGTATTTTGACAAAATTTCCTAAAATCTCAACTATACTTATTTGAAAGTCGAATACATCAAAATTTTATGTATTTAAGTATTCGATAATCATAGTAAAGTTAAATTTCTGATGACCTTAGTTTTTTTTTTCGATTTCCTCTGTATAAATACTGTCATGTAGGCTTGTAGTTTCAACATTCACACACTAATCAACACTCTCTGTATGCTTGGAATCAATATATTATTATCACTGTTTGTTTTTTCATTTGTTTTGAAATGTTTACTTGCATATTTTCGGTAAGTGCTGCTAGGATTAAAATTAGTCATCATTTAGAGTGTTGTTTGGTACTAAGTTGATCAGACTTTTCAAAAATGTTGCCGCACCTCTGTCGGATCAGACACGCATCCGTTGACATTTTTGAAGAGCGTGAGCAATATAGGTTTGGTACATTTTCTAGAAAATGTTTTTTTTTGGAAGTAAATGAGTTCTTACTTATTTTCTAGTGTTTGGTAAGTCAGCATATTATCCCAACAACATTAATATGTAATCTAGCGGAAAACTTTGTGGGCGGGAGATAGTACAGAGTGGGGGTTGGGTGGTGGTGGGGGTGGAATAGTTAAGGGGTGGGGATTGGATATGTTGGGTGGGTGGGGAGGAGGCAATGAATTTGGGATGTCACTTGTGGAGATTATTTCCCTACTTTCATTAGAGAAATCATTTTCCTCATCTCTATGGAGCCTTTTTTCGCAAAGAAAATGGTTCAAAATTAATTTGACCAACCAAACATGTAAAACTAGACAAATATTTTCCGAATTATGTTTTCCTCCATATCAAACACACTCTAATATTAACAAGCAGAACTTTTGTTTCCATGGGTTTTCAATGGCCTGAGTTAGTTGTTATAGAAAATTTGAACCGACTGTCAAATTCTAAATTTTGGATTTTCTCGTACTTAGCTTTTCATTGCAAAATCGAGTCTAAATTCTGTGGACAAATATAAAAATAAGACATTGATGTCAAAACAGATCATGTGGTATGAGTTGCTTCTGGCGCTTATCTGTTTGTCTTGGGTTGGCAGGCATCAAATAAGCCTGAAGTTGCGAACAAGAAACGTAAGGTGTTAAACTGGCAAGATAGGAAAAAGCTCAAGAGAGAGCAGAAGCAAATTGAAGAGGACCAAAAAACTCTAGTCAATTTAGAGTCAGCAATTCCTGAGAGCAACATTGGATTCAAAATGTTGAAACAAATGGGTTATACTCCGGGATCAGCATTAGGCAAAGAAGGTTCTGGTAGGTCTGAGCCTGTGGGACTGGAAATCCGAAGGGGCCGTGCTGGTATTGGGAAAGAAGATAATAAGGTAGAGAAGCTGAGGAAGGAAATGGAGAAGGCTAACAGGGATAGAAGAAGAGAAGAAGAGCTAATGGAAACTTTTGGATCTCACCTGAAGGAGCGTTGGAAGGATAAAAGGATTGTAAGAAATTTTCACAAGGCTGATGCAGTACTAGCTCAGTTAGAGAATAGGGAGGTTGTAACGGAGAAAAAGGAAGAAGAGGATGTAGGAAAGGATGAGGAGGAGGAAGAGGAAGAACCGATCACAGAAGAGGTATTTTTTTATCATTTTTGTATGATTTTTCAAAGTAAACTGAATGCTATATTGGAACTAGCATTTGATTCACTTTTCCTTTTTACCGTTTTGTGCTAAAAAATGAGTTGGCTTAAGGTTTGCACTGTAAATAATTCTAGGGAAGTTAGTGATGAACAATACCAACTGTGTAGTTTCTTGCTAGGACATTGACCCGAAGCGCTAATAACATATTAGTGATTCTCTAAATTACATATATGTGGTACAGGACAAAACTATTAATCCGGCCGAACTCACAATGTATGTTGTGGATACACCCCTGATCTTGAATCCTCACCTTGGGAACAAATTTTGAGGTTAAGTTACGCCCAAGTCCATTTTTCTTACTTTGGTATTAAAGCCCGATACGTGCCATCTTGGTTTAACTAATGTTGCGTTCCCATGTTATATTGTCCATACACTGAATGATCGGTTATGGGTGTGCGGGACATTAAGTGTTTCACATTGTTTTAGGATACAGGTTGTTGTCTTCTTATATGGTCCAGGTTTTTAGGTTGAGTTAAGACTTAGGCCAAATGCCATTTTCCTTAATTGTGAAGTTGACATAAATAATAATCCACAGTATACTTCACCCAAAATAATCCACAGGTATGTTGGCAGTTGGTTCACCAGTACATACCTCTTTTACGAAACCTGACCCCAGGTTTTATGCTTCCCTCAAGAATAGCAAGGACAAATGCAAATGTTGAACATCTCACTAATTTAAGAAAAAAACAAATAGATTACAATCTTATGTGCAGAGACGTCCATTACAGTTTTGCTTAGACTTGGTCAAGAAAGTCATGAGGGAACTAACGTTCCATTCATGTGTAACTTGACCAAAAATTTAGAATCAACAAATTAAGAGATTTTACATTGACTGGAGCAGAAAGAGATAACCGACTTACCTAGAAAGTCTTTTATGACTAAATATGCCAAATTCTGTTGTGTCCAGCTGGGCATTCCAAATCTACCTGTTTCACATAAGATCAAAGCACCTTGTTAGCTTACTGTTTGCAAGTACTGTTCCAGAATTTTAGCCTTTCTCAGCAGAGATGATGTCGAAGTGTGTGAAGATATAGTTAAATAAATAAAAGTGTACCTTCTCTTACAACTTAAGCTTTTAGATGAGGTAGTTACACAATTCAACAAATAAAACTAAATGAATTAAAAGATAATTAGCAGTCATCTGACTCGCATTAAGACTTCCTCTCCAGCTGTTCCATCAATGGCTTGAACAACTGGATCGAATAGTTGAACCAACTGTTGCACTTTGCTCCTATCCCTCAGAAATTCCTGCAGAATTTTTTGTCTATGATTGCAACGCTTATTGAGCAAGTAACATATTCATTTGAAAGTTGGAATGTGGGATCTTCATGTTTTCAACAAACTATAGCTGATTGTTGACGCATCAAGATTAAAGTGCAAGAAAATGAACATATTATCTATCAAAGAAATCAGAGTTTTCCAAGTCTATTTTATTGTCTCCCTCTCCCTCTCAAAATCTACGCGTACGAGCACACAAAAAAATAACTCCAGTATGAGTTATATAGATCTTTTGTATCCATTCTGCTCTTACAAGTCCAGTATTAAGAGGACTTATCATGCTAAGACTTTTTTACACTATCCATTAGTAGACTGTTTTTATTCGGATTTGGGACCAGCTATAGTTTGTTGAAGTCTTATACCTCTGAAAGATTTCTGAACATTGTGAGATTTTCAGAAGGTTAGAGCTTGATGGATGAAAGGATCACACATATTGAAGAAATCACAAGGAAAAGAACTTTCTTCCCACATTTTGTGGTGTACAAATCATTTTGATCATTTGAGTACGGGCAAATTGTGAAGTTCTTTGAATATAAACTTTTCAAATATTAAGGTTCTCCCTTGCTCCTTTTTGTTATTTAAAAAGAAGTTCTCCCTACTCCTCTGTCCAAGAGATTGCATGGAAGAAAACAGAAGAAATAAGAGTGCTGAATTTAGGTTTATGGGATGTTTCTTGATATTTTTAAAAAAGGGAGTCATTCTCCATAATCACTCCCCCTCCTTTCCCTATTTATCACTCTTGGCGCTACTAAAAATTGTTATGTTCCTCAACTTGGAGCTTGTTTGCAATGCTATTGATGATGATGGCTACTTTTTTATTTAGCTTTGCTGGTTAATGCTTGTCCTCTCTGGTTGAACCCGCTACTGATTTTGGGTACTGCTTCACTACTTACAATGCAGGATTTGCTCAATACATTGATGAAGCTGAGAGATGAGTATCATTACTGTCTTTTCTGTGGATGTCAGGTAAGTGTATAGTATGATTTGACACGAAGTTTAAGGGTAAAGAAGGCATTTGATTCTTTCCAGTTTCTAGTAGGAGGTATCATGTAAGGGAATGGACAGAAAATAGGGAATAGTAAACACGTTTCTTGAAGAAAACTCGTCAATCTGTATGCATCTTACTGCTATTCTTTTTTATCATTTCGCAGTATGAATCAACCGAGGCACTGCAGTCTAACTGCCCTGGGATAACCGAGGATGACCACTAGATGACATTCCCCAGTAGGCCTTAGCAACAACACCTTGAGAAGGATTTAGAATCCTTCCTGCAACAAATGGATAATTCCAGGGATGATAGGAGCAGAGATTGCGTCTTGGCAGCAAATCAAGAGCTCAGAATGACCATTCCTTTCAGGTGAATGTGATTTCTCGATAAATTATTGAAAGCAGAATTCAATGATAAGATTATATTGGTTGCATCTCCCATAGCTTCGAATTGCATTTCTTGAGCCACATGAAATCTTGATAGTTGTGCAATGGATGGTGTGGCTGTATATCAAGATTAGTGATTCTTGTACTGTAGCTGTTGATTGAAGTTGCAACTATTCTTAAATGTGTTGATTGCGTTTGTAATATTAGCATTGCCATATTTGACAAGCTCTAACTAGAAGATTATTATCGACACAATGGTGAGAACGAGCACCATTCTGTTCGATTTAATAGATGAGGCAATAGATATACTTGACAAAGACGAAGGGAGATTCCCAGATTCCCAGTAGAAATGATGCCGTTTCAGTTGCATTCACTTATCAGAGAGGCTTCTTGTCTTATTAAGTGCCTATGTGTTTATAAGAGCTTTGGCTTTTCCATGGATGTTCCCATTTCTTTACCTAATCTGGTGATGGGTGATGAGAAGAGAACATAGACAAATTTTCTTCAAAAGATAAGGGTCGGGTCGGGTATATTCTATCCTAGGGAGTGAACAACTCGCGAACGACGTAGACGAGGGAATGAGTAAAAATGACCCATTTACAATGATATATAGTTGTTTAGTGGGGTTATAGGACACTTTTAAAGTTTAGGTGTCTTTATGAAAATATGGGACAACTTCGATGTTGTATCTTAAATTAAAGTAACAGTAAAATAGAGTAACAATAAAATAGATATCACAATAACTCACAAAAGAAAAGAAAGTGAAGTAACAACAAAATAAGTTAGTGGTAATAACAATAACTTAAGATGTTTCTAGAACTATTTAATTTTCTTTTTATCATTCTTGGTAAATTTTTGTTAGTGTGAAATTGCATTTTTGTCTCCCGAATAGATCTTGCAGTGCGCGATTCGAATTTAATCAAATCTCTAATATGTGATCCAAACACCGGTATATATATATATATATATATATTGGGTCCATTTTCATGCACGTCCCCTTTTTGACCGGCTTGAAACCAGGCTGTCCAGCTAATTCTATTAATTACGTAACCTCTGCTCACGAGGCCTGCAATATTTATTTCTTTCGACAACTACAAGTCAATATCCAATTTTATTTTATTTTTTGATTTTTATACGTAGATTAATATTTATATTAGAGTTGGATAAATTTAGAATCACGTTGAATATGACTCTACGTAAAGTGTTATCTATAAAAGATTTTATTACATTCATTACTTAAACTTGAAATCTTTAATTAAAAGAAAAACAGTTTCATTCACTGCATCAGTGTCTTTTTAATAATGTATAACCAATCCATGAATGTTATTTTAAATTATTTAATTTGTTTAAAATAGTTATATATTAAATTTTAATTAGTTTAGTTTGACAGAGGATTGTTATCTGTGTATGAATGTGGATAACGTAACGTATTATAGAAGTTTTTGAGGACAACCTTGATTCAAAGTAATTAAAAAGATTTTTCTGTTTGGCCTGCAATCTGATCCCGCAATTCTTGTTGACCTAACAATTTTGGGTCGTTTGGTACAAATATTTATAATGCATGAGTAAATAATGCAAGAATAAGTAGTCTAGGAATTAGTAACGCATGATTTATTTTTATTAAGTGTTTGGTATATTTTTGCTCACATCTTCTTGTGTTTGCATAATAGTTTTATAAAAAGCTTTTTTTCAACTATACCCTTGAATTATTATGTAATTGGATCAAGATAGATAATTGTCGGATAATATTATTTTTTATAACCTTCTAACTAGCTATGAGAAGAACAATTTTTAGTTGTCTTGTTTTTTATTTTTTTCACTTGAATTATTTGAGAATAAATAATTATCATCTTAATAAATTGATCACTCACAAAAGATAATTTTTCAATTAAAAAAAGATAAAACATCTTCTTTTAAAATTGAGAAAACAGTCAACAATGATAAAATTAAACAAACCATCTACATGTACACATAAAATTGCAAGTTTTAGTTTTAATATGTATGTAAATTTTTTTAAAATAAAAATGATTAGAAAATCAAGCGAATATATACATATATATATACATATATATATATATATATATATATTATATAAATTTTACTTGTACAAATATAAATTCATAAAATCAAGAAAATACACAAAATAATAAAAAAAATGGTTTGAGAGATATTTTTATCTTTATATAGCTTATTCCATGATATTATATCCAATGGAAGATATTTGTAATACATCTATGGAGGTATAAGTAATCCATGGATTAGTTATATATAAATTCAAATTCCTACAAAATATGATACTAAATAATACCTTACATAATCTATGGATTATTTCTTCTAATGCAGCCTACCAAACGACCCCTAAGGGTGAGTTTGGTAGGGTCAATAATTCAAGAAAATAGAGAAATTAATGAGGATGTTATATGTGTTAACGTTCGATGTTTTGTATGATATAGGAATTAATGTGCCTTTAAGTCTTAAAAGGTAATTTTATAAAGGAATGGTTAAATCAAATATCTTTTGCGTGTGGCTTAGTATATTAGTTTGAGCAAAAATTCGCATGCTCTCAAGATGAAAGTAACGGAAATGAGGATAATGAGATAGTATGTGGGCATTCAATAAGAGACATGATTAGAAATGAATATGTTCGGAACAAGGTGGAATCAAAAAATCCATGTGATGGATAAGATAAGAGAGATTAGTTTGATATGATTTGAACATGTAAAAATAAAATAGATAGATGTCCTAGCGAAAAGGAGTAAGAGGTAGGGGTAGGGCACCGAATAAGTATTAAAACAAGGTCATGAGTAGATGAGATATGACATGCTTGTAGCTTACTGAGGACATATGAGCATAGATTGGAAGACATGAAGATCGGAAATTAAAGTATAATGCTAATAGTTAATAATCGAGTGTTGTCTTAATTCCTTATCAATGTTATTTTTATTACACTCCTATTATTTTTATTCTTCAATCTTAACATACATGTTGTTTATCTGCTCCAGTCAATATCACATTATATTTTTAATTGCTACAATTTTTTTCTCCATTATTTTTTACTAATGTATTTTCTATGTACACCATCATCCTAAAGCATCATTTATAGAATTACACCAAGATATTATTATTATTATTATATAAAAATAATTTATTTCTTAATATGGGTAGGTAGAGTATACAAGAAGTACTTGTGTTTTATAGAAACAGCATTTTAACTTTGAAGAAGAATTAGAAACATTAATAAAATAATTGCATAGGAAATCCTTGGGAAAGAGACAGGAAATGGCAGCAATAAATGTGGGGTTTTGTCATTCTTTTACTCTTCGTGGCTGTGAATTGAACCTAACTTAAAAATATAACCAATTCCTGACTTAAAATCATTTATTGGTATTTGGTGCTACACTAGACAAGAGGGGTCATTCCTCCATGTCTCTAAAATTTGACTCACCAAAACCAAATAATGCTGAGAATCACAGGTGAACCACTAGTGAAACATAAATCATATAAAGCGGAACTCTATTTATCAGTTGAACCTTTCTACTTATCACTTGACTAGTTAAATCGTTAAATATTTTCCTCTATTACGAGTAGGAGTGTTTAACTGAAATGATTGTGTTTTTTTTTTAAAAAAAATTACTAAATTTTTGATGAATTAAGCAAACACATTTATTACATATATACTAATACAAAGGTATAAATTTTCTCATGTCAATTTGATGAATTTATATATATTTTTAAAAACATTAATTAAAATTTATATGATTTAAATTTTTCTAAAAGAAAAATTAGCTGGTGATCCGGGCTGTTTCCCTCTCGACGATGAAGCTTATCCCCCATCGTCTCACTAGCCGACCTTGACCCCTGTTATTTTGAGGTCATATCTAGTATTCAAAGTTTTCCTCGATTTGGTACCGCTCTTGCGGCCCACACCGATATAGTGTTTTACCCCTAGATGTCCAGTCAACTGTTGCGCCTCAACGCATTTCGGGGAGAACCAACTAGCTCTGGGTTCGAGTGGCATTTCACCCCTAACCACAACTAACCCGCTGATTCTTCAACATCAGTCGGTTCGAACCTTCACTTAATTTTACCCAAGCTTCATCCTGGTCATGGATAGATCACCCAGGTTCGAGACATAACAATTGATTTAATTGAAGAAACTTATAGCTCTACTTCAAAATATAATGGACCATAAATTAAGTAGTTAAATTTTCAATTCTTTGCTATATGGAGCTCATGCATTAACTCCTTGGTAATATTTATTTGTTTACATTGAACTTTGGATATTTTATTTTAATTAATAGATAATTTATATTAAGTCGTTAAAAAATAATTTAAAAAACAAATAATTAATAAGAAACATAATCCCCACCCCACATTTTCTTTTTTAATTTTATGAAAAAACAACAGCATCGATGTTCTCCGAGCCTACGTACTCATGACATTATGCTTTTTTTGTTTTTTCTATCATATACTTTTGACCACGACATTATATTAACTACTGTTCGTTTTCATTTTTGTTCTTGGGATGTGTTGAAACTGTTCCTTTAATAATTGGTGTTGTTGCCTTTAATTTCTCCTTAATTCATGTTAATCAAAATAGTAAGTATAACAAATAATTTAACTTCATTATAAAAAATAATATTCACATAATCTAGAGACTGTTTTACTGTAGTTGATTGGATTTAACTTAAAATTTGCTAAATGACTTTATTAGATTGAATTTTTTCAGTAAAATAGACGGAAAGGCATCGATCATAGAAAGACGCAAATCCCAGTCTGAATTGTGCCTAAAATAAACATAATCATTTAACTCACTCTCTTCCCTTCGATTAACTAAAATAAATAATTTATTTTGTCCTTTCTACTAAGATTCCATTGTTACAAACTCACATATTATTAAAAATTATAATTATTTTATGGGTTATTACATCGAAACGATTTAATTAATGGGCATTCAAAGAATAACGATTCGGATAATTGTGGGGTCGAAAAGGAATATTGTTTTACATACCTGCATCATATTGTTAAACCGGTGACCAACACGCCGTTTATAATATGTTAACAGTAATAGTAAACCATCTTTATAGTACAATATACTTTCTATAATATATATGGGTTACCGTTTTTATGCAACTTTGTGAAGACTTTCTCTATTGTATCGGTTTATTACTACATTTTTGGTGCGACGGCGACGGAGGTTGAGATTCCGGTGTGATGACGGAGAAGTTGAAGTTGTGAAAGCAATTGAACAATGCCGGAGCTAGGGTTTCAGGATTCGAGATCGGGGTTAGGATTTAGTAGAAGTGTTCGTGATGTAAGTCCGGACTCTGTTATTTACACCGGTGATTCCAATTTCAGTATTTTCTCATCTGCTTCCGGCAGCGTTGACCGGTGTTCATTTGCTTCCGATGCTCATGATCAGGATTCCTCTGTTTCCGATGTTTCTCAAGTACTACTTCAGCTCCGTTTTACTTTTTTTTTTTTGTACTTTTCACAGTCTCTGTTTGGTTGGATTCTCTGCATTTACGTGTATTTTCTGCTGTTCCTGTTCGGTGCAATATTAAAGTGAAGACGAATTTAAGCTTCCGTAAGCTTAGTACACGCGTTAGAGAAAGCTATTCAGATCTCATCTCACAATTTTGGATAATCAAAATAACCTGTGAAATTGAGAGAAAATATGCTTACAACAATTCTCTGTACTGTGAAATTAGAAAAAATTAACAAGCATTGGCTATAGTGGGTTACTAGCTCTACTTTTTGGAGTTTGTCGACTTCGAAGACTCTGAATTTTTTTTTTATTGAAGCAGCATTTGGCAGGGCATGAATGCCGTGAAGCTTCGGGTGGTACAGTTATAGATCCAAACAAAGCAATGTTACACAGAAATAGTCACATTGGCAGAAAGGAAAAAGCAAAAGGTATTCTCTTGACTTTTTTTTTTTTCCAACTCTTTCAGCTGGCTTCCTACAAAAGCCTCATTAAATTAGATTCTTCAACATTTCATGTGATAGTCACACATTCACTGTCTTCCAGTTCAAAAGGCAGAGAAGAACAGCGAGATTGAGACAGAGGATGAGAATCTATCTTTAGATTCTGCAAGAAACTCCTTTTCTCAAGCTCTTAAAGGTACACTGCTGACTCAAGCTTTTCAAAGCACAAAGCAATTTACCTCACATTGAGGGTAATCAATTTTTTTGTTTTTTTTTTTTGGTCTTTGGTTTGCAAAAATTCATTGGAATAGAGTGTCAAGATCGTAGATTTGGGTCGGGATCTTTGCTGAAGAAACCAGACAGGCGAAGACCTGCTTCATTAGATCTAAACAATGCTGTGATTAACACTTGCCACTCTTCTTCTCCGCGTTTTGGAATCATGAAGAAAACCCCTATTACGACTAGCCGAGTTGGTACATTTCTGAGTCCAAGAACGCCTAATTATCGCCATTCCAGTGTTGGGGTTCAAAAAGGCTGGAGTTCAGAGCGTGTGCCACTGCATTCAGCTGCTAATAGGAGGCAGGTAAATACTGCATTGCTGCCTTATAATAATGGAAGGATATTGCCTTCCAAATGGGAGGATGCAGAGAGGTGGATTTTTAGCCCGGTCTCAGGAGATAGTTCTGTTAAAACTTCACTACACCAGCCACAGAGGCGGCCTAAATCCAAAAGTGGGCCTCTTGGTCCTCCTGGTCAAGCTTACTATTCAATGTATTCTCCTGCACCACCTGTTTTTAAGGGAGGAAATGGTGGTAATCTCTTAGCCAATTCCCCCTTTTCAACCGGAGTGATGACAAATGATGGTTTGTCAATTAGATGTGGAGGCAACCTGGGAAGTGGAAACTTCCATGCACTCACAGAACCATGCATGGCAAGGTCAGTTAGTGTACATGGATGCTCTGAACTGGTCTGTTTATCGACCTTGCCAATTTCACAAGGTACTGATTTATCTTCCCAGTTGATTGGTTGCTTGCATAGTCTAACTAAGAAGTTGCACATCGATTAGCATTGCAGCATCATTCTAGTGAAACATAGCATAATTGCAGACGGTAATTCCTAGAAGAAAGAGGAAACATGCAAGATTACAAATTGAGCCCACTAGTTATCGCAGTACTTGATTGTTTCTTTGGAAGATTTAGATCTATATATCCACTATTGAGATCACAATACTAATTTGTCACTGCCTATTGTCAATTCTGAAATTCCCCCAACATTTAAAAAGATATACACATCTTTAAGGTCATCCCTGCCACCCTTCGAATCCTCATAACTGTCGTTGTGCAATATATGAAGAGATGATGACTGTGCCTTCAGAATTTTGTTTAACTTTCTTGTAAATCTGTTATGTAGATGAGAGTGGCGATGATATTCAAGATGAAGCCAATGTTGTGTCACGAGTTATATCAAGGAGGGATATGGCCACTCAAATGAGCCCCGAGGCAAGCCCTTCCTCATCTCCTATAAGACAGTCATCCTTCTCTCCTTCAACTCCATCTATTCTACCACTTGTAGAATTGCAGACTGTTCCTTCTTCTAAAGCAGAATTGAGAGATGTTCCAATTGATGAGCGGGTTACAGTGACCAGATGGTCAAAGAAACAGAAAGCTCGAATTCCCGGTAGGAGCATGGAACTTGATGACTGGAAAAGGAAAGCTATGGAGATCCGGTCTTCAGGTTGGGATGTTTCAGACACATCAACGAGTATTTCAAAGTAAGTGGTGTTATTTTTTTTGTTAGCTTGTAAGTAGATTATTTTGAAGCATTGCCAATTAGAGTAGCTTTATGGTAGTCTAAGGTGATTGGAAGTATTTCAATTAGAAAAGGAAAAGCTGATAGATCATATATCTTTTGTAGAAGATGCAAACACAAGGGAAGGGAAAACATCCTTTCCTTGTGTTGTTCTGTTCATTTGCATTGTTCTCCTAAAATATTGGTTAACATGTACATTGCCTTAATTGTTTATCTGATCTCAAGTTGATTATGATCATTAAAAATCTCAATAAGCTGTACAGTTCGGGAAAGGATAGGCCTCATTCATGCTCTTTAACCCCTCTCTCTCCAAGTATCAAAATGCATTTGTTTCTTAATTCATGCTATTAATTGTCTGAAATATTAGGATTAAGAGGGAAGAAGCTAGAATCGCTGCATGGGAGAACCTGCAAAAGGCAAAAGCAGAGGCAGCAATGAGGAAACTGGAGGTTGGTCTTTAATCACATACTTCCACCATGCACTCATTAGTTTCTAAAGCTTCTTTATGTTTCTCATAAGCTTATTTGACTCATCAATTATGTGGCTTTGATTGAGTATATTGCACCTGAATGCAAAAACTTGTTAATTATGATTTCAATTAACAAGAACTTTTTAAAGTAGTTTTTCTGAATTGGAAAAGGCTACTTATGTTGAAGTGGTAACCATCTGGTAACTTCCATCAGTGCTTGTAAGATTTGGTTTATCTCAAAGTCAAACCCCCTCTGTCGGGATGTCTGGCCTACAGAACTAGGCTTGTATGACAAAGGAAGGTTTTTGATGTTGACACAGGGGATTAGAATATAGGGTCTTCAAGTGTTAAATAGGTTGACCTTTTGATATTCTTAGCTCACTGAAATTTTGCATTATTCCAGATAAAATACAACTTGAAAGATGAGCGGTGGATTCTAAAACCGATATAACTATGTTAGGCATTGATAAAATTTGGGGGGTGCGGTGGAGGTTGAAGATTATATGCATTCTGTACTTATCTCTCATTTTCTCATGTTATGGTTGATCTTCGTGATTCGGGAATCTTACAAGATTCTGAAGGGATGAGAGAAATCTATATCTCGTTAATTTGGTAATCATATGCTATTTGGCCTAATTGTATAGAAATATCACATCTTTCTAGGTATTATCTTGTGCTAGCGTTCATGCATGATTTGTTTAGATCAAGTCCTGAATCTTTCCAAAAAATATACCTCCTAAGTCCTAACAGTGGGTGATTTCTTCTCTCCCATGTCTACATTATAAGCTTAAGTTGTCAGTTCCCTTATCTTTTACTTCTTTGAAATTTTGAATTGGATTATGTATAGTCATCAAGATATGTGTTCTCTCACAAGGAAGGAAGATTTATTGTTCACATTTCACAATTATATAGACTATAGAGGACAGAACTTACATATACTCTAATAGAATGAAAGCGTTTTCTGTTTGCAAAATGAAGACATGTTATCTGTATAAATATAATGCAGATGAAACTGGAGAAAAAGAGATCGTCATCCATGGATAAGATTATGAACAAACTTAGATCCGCTCAGAAGAAGGCCCATGAAATGAGAAGCTCAATGTTAGCCAACCAATCTCATGAAGTAAGAAGATCCTCAAGCAAGGCATTATCTTTCCGTCAGACACGTCAAATAGGGTCACTAAGTGGCTGCTTTACATGCCATGCATTTTGATGTTACAACCAACCCTCTATATATCAGGTATGCTCCTACCTTTACATGTATATCCTTGCACAAGTTTAATTCTGGTATTGAATGATGGAATTATTTCTTTCCTGATGAACTTTTCTGCATTTTTGGTAGTGAATGGGTCAGATCATGTTATTCTGGTAACAAGTGGCAGTAATTTGAAGATGGTATTTTCGAGATGTGCTTTCTGGAAATCGGTGCTGTAGGGTAGTCGAATTCCCCCATGTACGATGGTATCTGCCTGCTGAATGATTTATTAAGTCAGAGGCATGAACAGAATGGATATCGAATAGTGTGAAGTGCAACTCAAGTTCCATCTTGATGCTCCCATTACAAGGATTATATTTCTTTCTTCTTCAAGCACCTACATTTTCAACCAAATTCTCTTTGTTCTGTAAGATTCTAAAAACATCTCCTTTGATTTGTATGTATGTAATGAATTGTCAATAATCCACGAGTTCTTTTGAATTCAACACCTGAATGACAAATTTCTACTTTATAATGTGAATAACAAGCTTATGGTTTGGAAACAACATATCCCGTGTAATCTTACAAATGAGGTTTGGTGGAGTAGAGAGATTGTTTCTGATAGATCCTCAACTCAAAAGAAAAGGTTCACATTAGCAACGTGAATAAAAAATCGATCTGGTTACATGTTTTTAAGTGGGCAGTAGGAACTAGGCTAGAAGTTAAGTAATATATCAGTTGACCTGATTCTACAACTGCCATTCAGTTCCAAATAACTTAACAATGGTGTTGGTTATATGAATCTACATTGATCGTATTGCATAATACAAACTCATCTCAAGCCAATACGATACAATACAATAATAAAATATTCAACACTGTAGGGTTGTTTATTTTGCAGTAGCTTGGGATAATTTTATTTTTTCTCACTTCAAAATGACTCTTGATTCTTGAAAATCAATCATCTTTAAGACCATCTTGGTCATGACAAGCTGATTGTGGAAGATGAAGTACTGATCCCAATCGAGTTAGATTAACATAATCTATAGTAGTATGAGCTGATAACCCAGGAATCACCAACCCAACCACTCTAAACATTTTCTGTAACCAATCTTCTCTGTAATGACTGCCTTTTGTCCATGGAAGGATAAACCCTCTAATAAACTCATATACTGCAATCAGCAACATGGGCAAAAACCATAGCACAGAGAAGTAGTTCTTGTTTGGTTCTTCCTCCACCACCTACATCAAAACAAAAAGAGTTCAGCTATACAAAAAATTGATACACAAGGTCTTTCCTTCTGCCTATGCCTCGACGGAGATACTTTACCTTGCCACTGTAGAAGCTGTTGTAATAGAGACATGATCCAAAATGTTTGAAGAAGGTCGTGTCATCATATGGCAACCTAGGAACCATGTCATTTGAATAAACATGTCTATAATACTTAACATCATACTTATTAAACTTATCCTTCATGAACTTCCCAAATTGTGGATCCCCAACTCTAGGCTGTCCAAATGTGTAAACTCCTTCTAATCTATCCAACAACCATTCCTCTTCATGCAAAATCAATATAGCTGCAAATAAAACTGCTAATGCTCCTCCTAAACTATGCCCTGTCAATATAAACTTTGCCTTTACATTTTTGATCAGTATCATTTTCAGTTCTTTTCTGATTTGGTAATAAGCAAATAGTTTTTGGTCTGAGCTTTCATCAATTTCTTTGGGCCATCCTTTGTTCTTTTGTAAGCCCAATGCTTTCATAAATCCAGCATGTAGTTTACCTACACCTTCAAGCTCATACCATGAAAGGTCCACATCTGTGATCCAGTGGTCTGCATTGTATGGTATGGTACCTCTAAATGCAACCACAACTAGGTTTGAATCTTCAACTTTGTCTTGGAACATAATGGCTTGTGTGGTGTGTACTTCCTGGTAAGCTGCATATCGACACAATATCGAGTATAAATCATGAATCGTGATGAACCTGATAAGAAATGAACCTTTGGTTTAAGTCATTTCTAAAATCTAGCTAAATGAGATGAGAATGTAACGAGTCATCAAATCGTTTGATATCGACCATACTTCAGAAAGCAAGATATGGGGTCCTAGTAAATCTTCAAAATATCTTTTAAGGAAGTTTCCTCAATAAAAAAAAAAACGTTTAATACTCATAATTAAAAATAATAAAAAGATCTTAGAACATCTGGTTAAATATTAAAGAAAGATGGCTCTGAATGAACTTTACCATTCCAAAAGCTGTAAAATTTTATGAAGTCCATCTGCAAAACAAAAATAACATTTATAAACTCATTTATCTTTCGAAATTATGAATTAATACTCCAAAAGTTTAGTATATAATCTTATGTAAATCGACTAGCAAATATAAATAATATATTACCTGCCAATTATGTGTGATAACTTTCTTGGTGAAGGCTTCATTTTCATAGGATAATTTAGCAGCCATAATAGCTAGTGAAGGACCATAGTAGTTGTCACCCACATTTTTAGTCTTGTCTAAGTCAACCCTCCAATCAAGTTGTCCGATCATCGACATAAAATTCTCCGATTTCATATCTGGTCTTACTACCTCTCCTGAAACGAATCATAATTATATAACTAAAGTTTTTCCTCAAATACAAGTCAATAAACATGTTCATCATTTTCTCACTTTATTAATTTATTTTCTTATTCAAGATTTAGTTCAAGCCCTACCACAATTTTTCTCAAGAAAATAGAAAAACAACAATTGTGTTTCAATGCCAAATAAATTGATCGAGTCAATAATGAACCCTAATTAATTGTTAGTATTACTCTTACAATGTGAAAATTGATCGAGTCAACTATATGAACCCTAATTGTTAGTATTATCTTACAATATGATTACATGATCTCAAAATCAAATAAAAATTGCATTGTAGATTAATAATCGTAAAATTAACCAATAATTAGAACACTTGTTTTAGTAGTGAATTTCAGATGAATCCTCAAACAACAACAATAACATACTCAGTAAAATCTCACAAAGTATGATCTAAAGAGGATAGAGTGTACACAGACGTAACTATTATCTCTCTAACGTATAAATACTGTTTCCAAAAGACTTTCGACTGACTCAAGCAAATGAAATACAAAAAGAAGCCAAACATAATGAAAACTAGATCAAATTTACCTAGGATTATGTTGAAGAAAAGCTTGAGAAGACCACCATTACATGAAGGATAATTCAACAAGAGCTCAACTTTAGAACCTATAATGTTCATTGGCTTTCTCACAGAAATTAAGAATCTCTGCATAGAGACAGATGCAAAAACAATCCATCGACGTTGAATACCTTGTATCTTGTTTGTTCCTTGAGGAGCATCCACAAATTTCTTTTTTTCTAATTCACATGAATAAAATATCCTAAATAAATCATAACAACTGGCTTCTTCTGCCTTCAATTCAAAATAATCTTTACAGAATTCTTTGTTGCAACCCATTGAGTAGTACTTAGTTAATGTCAATTATTTCACGATGTCAAAAAAGTTTATTTAATTCTTAATATATAGTAAGCTCACAGAAAAGCATATGGCATATTTTATTTTTGATTTCGTGTCCGGTATTTGTACAGGGGTTGACTAAATTTGGCTTTAAACATTGGAGAGTTCATTTTAGGAGGCGACGCTTTCAATAGGATTTTCTTTCCATTCACAAGTGTTCGTATCTCTAGATAAGGGTGGAGGAATCATGAACCATCCCATCATAATTTATGTTTATTATTTTTCCTTTTTAACCTGTTTTAATTTGACGCAGAACTTATGAAAATAAAAAAGACTTTCAAATCTAGTGTTTTTAAATTAAAAATATGTTAAATATATCAAAATGTTCTTTAATCTTACAATTTTAAGTCAGTCACATAAAAAGTTAATAATAAATAGTTGTTGAAAAAGATAAAAGGAACAGCTATTAATAATTACTTTGATTCAATAACTAGTAGTTTAGTACCCATAATATTTGCCTGTGAAATATTTTTATTTTTATCTGAAAAAAGGTATATCTCGTGTATCTCGTGTGAGTTAGAAAAAACATTTTTTTAAAATGAAAGTCATTTTCATAGTATTTGATTATTGAAAACAAATTTAAAGGAAATCGACTGCTGATCGATAGTCAATATTATTCTTATTCGTAAATTTTTCTTCCTTAAGAAAAAAATTCATCACTAATTAACCAAACACCAAAAGAGTTTTTTTTTTCTATGATAAATATATTTTAAGAAACCATGGAGATCTCAAACGGCAGGATTCATTCTCCAATTAACCAAACATAAAATAATATAAATATATTTCATGAAGAAAAACATATTATTAAGAAAATCATGTAGATCTCACATGTAGCACAACTCGAGCTGTTTCATATTAACAATCCTGTTTATTTGTTGGATCGGGAAAAAAATATTAAATATTTATTTGCACATGATGTATATAAAATATAAATATATAATAGTTAAATAAATTAAATAAAAGTGATAATGTAATGTTAATTAATAAATGATTAAATGATAAAACAAAAATATGTAGGTTATATATATATATATATATATATATATATATTAGAGAAAAGTATGAAAACACCATTAAATTTGGCATGAGTTATTTGTCTTATTTTTGAACTGTTGATAGTTTTAAAAATACGTTCTTACTTGATTAATTGCACTTAAATTAATAATCCCCAATCTTGCCATATGAGCTATACAGACACCTAAATTCTCGTCAAGTTTAGAAAGTTTTCAACACTATCTTTTGACTTTTTATTAAGAGCTCCTTGTTCATATATGAGTTTGAGATTAATTGTTATATGATAAGGTAGATTGACAATATATCTAAATTTAGTTAATTATGTATTTGAATGTTTTTAAGTCGTTAATTGTTCAAAAACAAAACTAATTATTCTCATAGATTATACTATTTATTTTATTTTTTATTGAGCCGCCTTTTGAGAGTACTTTTGAAAATTTTGTAACATTAAAATATAACACGTTTTAATTGCGACTTTATATGTAGCGGCAAGTTTTCTGAATTAGAAAAGATATAAGAGGTTAATTGATTATCTATTTTTGTCTGATTGAAAAATTATTTCGATTAATCATCGATCGAAGAAATAATATAAAATTTAATAGAAAAAAAATTGAGATATTGAGATTATGCTTTCCACGACGTCTTTTAACTACATTACCAAAAAAATGATATTGAAATAGCGCTGTATTAATGCTATAGTTGTTTGATTAATTTTTTAAGTTTATTTATTTATTTTAAAAAGTATTTTTTGAAAAAAAATATCTTTGAGAATTGACTCGTGGATTAGTCTGATCATTCATATCATATACGTTTTATTTATTTTTTTTAAAAAAAATTATTCAGATAAGAGATAACTCAAACAAAAACTCTATGACAATTAAAATGGATAAGCATCACGAAATACTAACCTTATTATGTAACCACAACTTTAGATTTATTTTTGGTCAATTTCGTCGTTCATCGTCAATATTTTTCAAAGATCTTTATTTATCATATGAACTAAGGAGAAGCAAAATAATTTAAATAAGGGAAAATTGTATAATATAGCAAACTAATAACCTAAATTAAATAGAATAGCTAGGGTTTGATTTAATTGTGCTCCATAGCAAACATTATCTAAAATTTGCCAGCGTCTCTCTCTAGCTAGGGTTTGATTTAATTGTGCTCCATAGCAAACATTATCTAAAATTTGCCAGCGTCTCTCTCCCAGGAATCTCGCTCGCCACTCTCCATTCTCGCTCGCCTCTCTCGCTTTATACACAGAAGTGTATAATTCTGTTTCTGTTTTGTATAAAGCGAGAGAAAATTGTATATACACATGCAAAAATGTATATTTTCGTGTTATACACTTAATTATACAATTTACAAACATTTTACTTCAAAAATTGCAGAGAAAAAGGCCAACTAATTATACAATTGCGAATTATACAATTGCAGTGAAATACAATTTTCTCTAGCTTTATACAACAGAAGTGTATATATTGTGTTTCTGTTTTTGTATAAAGCGAGAAAAACATATATCTTTTTGCTATAAACTTATAATTATGCAATATACATACATTTTAATTCGATTCAACTATATGCAAAGCAAATTATACAATTGCAGCGAAATAGACCAGTGAATTACACAATTTAGGCCAGCGAATTATACACTTGTATATGTATAGCGAATTATACAGTTTTTATGTTTGCTATGGAGCGCAATTATGCAAAGTTTGCTATATTATACAAATATGAATTTTTTGTTTGCTATATGTGAAAGTTGCCCTTTAAATAAATATGCTCTATCTAGTGAGCTCAAATGAAGCCCATTTTCAAAAACATTTTACTTTGGGTTTAGTGGACTCCACAGCTAAATAAGCCCATCTTGTATCATATATTGGGCTTTTTACCGGGATTCTATACCACGATCCACTTAATTTTCTCATTTTTCTTTGTGAAAATGGATTATGTTATACACTAACATATTTAAACAAATTAAAATAAAATCATCGATTTAAAAGTTAATAATCAATTTTTTTTATTGATTTGGTATAGTGGTGGCAAAATATGACTTGTCTAACCCAAGCAAGTTTGATCGATTAACGTGCCATTTATTAACTAAGTTCGATAGCCTATGAAAATTATTGTCAAAATGTTTATATATATATAAAAAGAAAAAAATAATTTGTATTCGTTTTGTTTGGTAATTAAATAAATAGTAAGAAAACAAACAAACAATTGGATTAATTTTTTTTAAATTAAAATTAGACGAGTTGAGTTATGACCTATTATTCAAACACTTTTTAACTTGATCAACCTCTAACCTATCTAACCATATGGCATAATTGAGTAATGATCTATTCCTAAAATGGATCCAAAGACACTTCTGAAAAAATGAATTACTTATTTTATTTTTCATATTATATTAAAAATACATAATGTAGACAAAAATATTCTATAGTTTTAAATTATTATATTTGTAGGACTTTAGAAGATTTTAATAGCGATGGAAGCAAAGGGAATACGTTGCACTTAGCACAAGGGACGAACATAGAATTTAGGACTTTGTTTGGATGCATTTGTTGTCCTTTTCAATGTTTTAAACAAATTAGGCCCATTTTTAGTTCTAACCCGACCAACCCACTTACCCCATTAATTATTTTTTTTAGTTTCATGAATCCGGAAAGATCGAATCGTCAGTATATTTCATTTAAAAATTTAAATTATTAACGATATTATTTATTTTATAATTAAATTTGTGAGTCAATATACACTCATTAAGAAAAAATGCTAATAAACTTGCACATATATGGAAGAAAATCTCGGAATCAAAATCTATGTACTAACAAATTTTATATTTATTTTAAATGTCTTTGTCTTTTGCTATGAATGGTCACGATAGAGATTGCGAATAAAAATGCTTCACTCAGGTCTGTTTTATATGAACGATCCTGAAATATAAATAAAATTCTTCTATTATAAGTAAAAAAATACTCTCATGAAAATATCACCTAAAAAAGTAAATTCAAGGAAAAAATAGAATAAATTTTTACAACTGCTCTTTTGAACTTTGAACAATAATTTATTTTGAATAATTATGAAAAAAGTACTCTAAAACCTACTTTATATGCGATGGAGGAAGTAATATATTTGTATGATTAAATTATGTTTTCGATACATCCTTTCATGTGCCAATTTTTTATCTATTTTTTTTTTTTTTGCTTTAATTGTTACAAGTGTAACATACAAAAATCCTTTTGAAATAATGAGTGATCTATAATGAAATTCAAACTTAAAATCTTCATCTAATCTATAATATTGTGTGTCTATTTATAATAAATAAAACAAATTAAAATTTTAAAGCATACATGCATATGTAAGTATTTACTCAATTATGTTTTCAACAATATATTATCCAAGAGGAAAAATTTATCTATATTGATGTAACTATATATGCAGAGAAGTTGGTAGATGGGAAGAAAATAGTGAATATGAAATTTCCTAATCAAAACTCTCACTACATGAGGTGATATTTGTTTTTTTTTAATAAATAGGTGACAATTCTCTTAAAAAATAAATTATTTTTTGTTGTTCTATTTTTTGTTTGGTAGTGTTTAAAGGATGTAACAAATGCATTTCCCTCCCTCAAAAATGGCATGTTCCTCGATTTATATCTTCCATGCTAGTCTTAAAAATATTCAATTTCCCATAAGACATTGAGGATTTATATCAACTTCAATTTTTTTCTTTATTTATATTTAATGTAGTATTACTTTTTTTCCCCAAAATGTATATTATGCTCTCTTTTTATTTATTATAATATAATATATCTTCTTTTTATAAATTCTTGTAATATTCATAAAATGATCAAAATGTAGTTTGTTAATATATTTCCTTAAGCTAACATTTCAAATATCTTGTAAATTTTAATAATATTCATAAAAAGTTTGAAATGTTGTCAAATTCTTATTGACACTCAGATATTTTAAGAAGATTTACAAAATAGAGATAAAACAAAATTCAAGAAAGTCCATATCATATATTCGAGAAATACGCTACTAATAATTCTGAAATCATGAAGAAACCTATTTATACTCACAATATTAATAAATAAAAATTAATACTTCTTTTTGTCTTGTGATCATGAATATTTATGAATTTTTTTTTAAAAAAATATAATTCAAACTAAGAATCTTTCGAAAATAATCTCTCGATTTATTTTTATCTTTTCAAAGGACAGATATTAGAATACAGTGTACCAGGATTGGAAGGCATCCTTTTGTATTGTCTAAAGAAGCTTCTTCTATATTAATTAAGTATAATGTTGGGACATTACTGAAAAGTCTCACATGGGGTTTTCATCTTGTGCTTTGACTACTTTAGGTATTTTTCATCTTTACTCTATTAAATTTATTATTACTATTATTATTTATATATCACATACAATATGCATATATACTATGTACATGTAACTTTAATTTTTCAGCATATAAAATAGTATTATCATATAGTAGTATAATAGAGTGCAATGTTCCTAGATTTGATAAGGTTGGGTGGGGATATGGATGAGAGGAATAAATGGCTTTTAGTGAAGCATGATGCCTTAGACACAAACATTACCTTCTTTGGATCCTCCCATGGAAGCAACCTAACCCCTATTTTTCCTTCAATTCAATATTAACAATCATAATAATCGCGTTTCAGTATCAAATAAATTTATCTTATTATAAAATGTTTATCGAAATTCCTCTAAAAAAGCACTTATTGGATTTTATAATATAATTTTAAATGTAAACGATAGATATGAGAAAGGTTTTCTCTTTCCACCACCTTCAATATTCTTTTCTCCAAATAAATATAATCATACAATGCAAACAAATAAAAGACAATATAATCATTGATCTTAATGTCGCATTTCGAAGATTTTTATATTTTATTTTGGTAGATTGATCATTAAATATGATTGATAGATTTTTTAAATATTTTATGGAATTTTTTTTTCAGAGTAGAGGAGACAATTTTAAGAATTTAAAAATTATCTCACAAATAAACACTTTTTAGCTTGTATTATTAAAGAATATAAAAATTTGAGCTCCACAATGAAATTTTACTATAGTGATATATAGTATTTCATCAAAATCACAAAGTTTTAATTCATTAAATATATCTTCGAATACTTGATTGATTGATCAAAATAATTGTATTGATTAATAAAATATACTAAAAAGTTTATAATATTACAAATTAATTAAAATATTTAATATTAAATCTCTTGCTTTCTATATATAAAATATTTTTTTCTCTATATAAAATATTATTTTGATAGACGATTATATCGAAGTTCACCCTCACCCTCCTATTCCTTTTCTTTAGTGAGTGTCGGTGCATGATTATGATGATACACTAGAATTGAAAATGGCGTCCACTTTAATTTATTATCATACTTATTAAACTTTGTAAGAATCGACTCTTTGAGTTTTTGTTTTCTATATCAAATGCCTTGTGATTTGTTATTTTTTTAAAAAATAAAGAGATATATAATGCAACATTTTAATATATTTTTTGAAAATTTATTTTCGTCGAAAATAAGTGAATTGTCTTTTCAGAAATCTAACGAAACAAATTAGGAAAAACACGAAAAGGGTATGAGGTGGAAAGCCACGTAGGATGGATATGAGGTGGAATGCCACGTAGGAAGATGAATTGACCAAATAAATTCTTTTCACGTGGCAAAGAGGGATTAAAAAAAAAGACGTCATCATGAGTAGCTAATTAAAAATGTAAATAAATAATAATAGTAATTAAAAATGTAAATAAATAAATAATAATAATAATAGTAATAATAATGGTAAATAAAAGAGCACCGCATATTGTCAGTGTTTTCACGTGGTTTTCTCATGCATTTTGCCTTTCCTCATCCTTTTGTCCCTTCCTTTTATTTCACTTATTATTATTATTCAATTTCATCATTCTAATTAATTGATTCACACATAATTAAATACTATACTCTATAATATACCCACCATCCTATAAAATAATAATAATGAGCTTAATCGTCTAAATTTCGATTATTATATATTATCCGTTAAGTACATGTTAGATATAAATATATATTTCTCCCTTCGTGTGTTATTAGCAGATTATGTATATTCTATAGTATTGAATATTATTAAACCGTACTATCATCTCATTTAAATTGCTAAAAGTCTAATTGTCTTATCTAATACTACTATCTGATGATGAAAATATCACCATACATTAAATCAATATTTTAATTAGGATGCAGAGATACGTTGAAGTGGCGATGATAAAATAAGTTGTTAGTAATATGTTAAATTATGTGATTATCAGTTGAAATCTAAATGTTTAATTAGTTGTTTGAAGGTTATTTTTATTATTTATTTAGGTCTTATCCTAATATAATGGAGAATTTTTGTCAATTATTTGTGCTCGTTGCATCATGAAATTGGCCATGTTTGAAGCATTACTTTAACCGCAAGGAGGTCAATGAAAAGCTATATATACTCAGAAGATCGTGATAATACGAGTAGCGTTTGATGAAAAGGAAGTTCTTGGGCCTCATTATAAGGCTTGAACGATTCTTCTTTCTTTATATATGAGTTCTACGTCACTATATCATGTATTCATGTGTAGAGAAAATTAACAATATGGTATTTACTAGTTAGTTTTTAACTTAAAAGTGATATTTGAGTTAGACTACAAGAGAGTTAGATATTGAACCTTGCAATTTCTATTGTAAATGATAAAACATGCTACTATATATTAGCATTCATTATCACAGAAGTGTTTTTCTATAAAAAATTAAATTATTATTCATTAATTAGTGAATTATATTTCTTTATCAATGAAATATTCAGGATATGTTATCTTTCAATTTTTTTGGCAGAGGCACGCGGGGTTGAAAAATATCAAGTTGACTTTTATCATATAGTAAATTTTACAGCTTTGAGTTTGCCATACTATATACATTGAAATTTGCAAGAAGAGAAAACTACAAAATTGTGAATCAAGTCTATAACGTCATGTTCTTTACATATTACGTGAATAAATCTTTTTTTTTTCACAAACAGTGTGAAAATTGTGTTATACAGAGAATTTCAGTAGCTCTATTTAAACTTTTACTTTATTAAAAATGATTACAAAGTGGATAATCAAACGATCCTCGCATAGTTTACTTGTGAAAAAAATGGCCAATAGTTTCAATTCTGTTGCTTTAGCTTTGTATTCGTCAAGAAAGTAAACATATGATGGTCCAAGGCAAATAATAGTCCCAACAATTGTTGCATTTTCAAAAATATGGGAACCAAACGACTCCTACAATGTTAAATATGGGAACCAAACGACCCCTACAATATGTTCAAAATGGGAACCAAAAGACCCCTAATAAAACTGGGGGTATTTTCAAACAGGGCCCTACAAGTTGTCTTTCCAAGAGGCATGACTTGCTATTTGACCTTGAGTGTATATGTACAACCAAGTTCTAAATGGTCCATTTTCTCATCTTTAATTGCACATAGACCTACGTCGAACGGTTCAGCGTATAAAGTATTTTGTATTTATATAGCAATATAATTATGATGTAAATAGACTATTTTAATATAAATCATTAGTAATTACTTTTTCCGATTCAAGTTCATAAGTTATAGATTACACGGCCATAATTTTATCATTGCTTCAAGAATAAATAGACAAGAAATAACAAAGAAAACAAAATCTTATAACATATCTAGTTCTCAAGATTTTTCGTTGAGATGTTGCAAAGATAATTGGCACATGGCTATTGTCATTGTCAACCCACAAAGATAATTTCAGTTTAATTCTTTATATACATCTTAATAAGAGGGAGTAAGAGCGTCAAAAATATAATTAAGTAAATAAAAATATGTTTTTGTAACTGTAGAAATTTTAAATGAGAATCACTTACAATTTAAAATGAGTAAATAAATATTTGGATTCAAGTCTAACTCCCCCTCATTATCAATTTTTAAAAAACTTTTTGGATTCCGAAAGAAAAATAATTAAGGAAACATGTATTCTCCTCTAAAATTACTTGTTTAGAGCTTGATTAATCTGAATTATTGTCATACAATCCTGTTTTAACAGTAAAATCCCTTTCTTTAAAAAATGACTATATTTTAGACACTCAAATACAAAAAATATCTAATAATGAGTGAGAGATACTTACCAGCTCACCATAACCGTTCATGATAGATGGTTAGATAATAATTATACATAGAAAAAGAGTGTGTACATGAAACATAAAATTTTATTAACAGATCAATAGGGGTCTCTATATACCATGGTTATAATATATAGTATAAATTATTCTTCTACCCATGCATGGTTTCTAATTTACAACCCCACAAATTTCTTCAATTTATACTACTGGTTAATTAAACATCTGCATATTGTTGAATATTTTGATGATGATAATTTTTTGTACTGACAGGCAAATTATAGTTCCCACTCAAAGACATTGGTACAGGGAATCCTAATCCTGCAGCTGCAGCAGTAAGAGCAGTACCATTAGCTGGCCTAGTTGCACCTGCCCTTTCCAGTGATTGCACCTGATTTTTCAAAAATTTCACATAATGTATTGCTTCATCTAACATTGATGCAGTATCCATTTTTGTTCCTCCTGGTACTAATCTCTGTAATATTCTTATCCTTTCACTTATCCTTTCTCTCCTGTGTCGCGCCGCAACGCTCTGTGGATCCGTTGATATCTTAACGTTCCTTCTCTTTGGTGGTTTCACTGATTCAGGATCGATGTTAATCGGCTGCATTGCTGCAATTCTGAATATCATCTCCCTCATTGCTGCCATATTGCTTCGATTCATCGAAGTAAATCCACCCGAATTAGGTATAAAATTAGGTGAATTTTGATGAATTGGAGGTGAGTTTGTGAATGAAATAGTAGAAGGCATGTTGAGAAAATTAGGTGAATTTTGATCCATTTGTTGGAAATTGTAGCTGTTGTTGCTGCTGTTGCAACTTCCTTGTGGACTAAACTCCATCATTGGTAATTCAGAACAATTACCTGTCGTGACATAATATAATTAATCAGTTATCAAAATATTGTAGATGTAATTTTTTATATCAGGTGAAATAACAATTATATTTTTGACAAGCCTCAACAAGTGTTTGTTTAATATTTATTATGTATATTTTAGATGAGATAGTCACACAATTCAACGTTACTGACCAGTAGAAAACTCAGGAAATTTCTCCAATTGCATCATGAGCATCATTTCCATTTGATCTTCAGAAGTTGCTGATGATTTAAGCATATCAATATCCATGGCTAGTACTTTTTTTTTTTTTTTTGCAAGTCCAAATCACTCTCTTTTAAAAAAAGTGAGTAATAATTATGGGTTATTGAAGCAGAGGAATGAGAAAGAAGAAAGAGTGAAGTGAGAGTTTTATCAGAATATTGCAGTGAAAATGGTAGTACTACTATTGGTAGTATGTTTTTTGATATAATAGCTAATAGAGTTGGGGGAGAAGTGAAGAAATTGAAAGGGGAATAAAATAGTGTGATATTGGAAACAGATCATCTAGGCTCAAGTGGGAATTTAAGGCTATATATAACAAATTGTTTTTTATTTTATTATATACATATATTTGATATTTTCTTTTATATATAATATATATTTCTGCTATCGCAGATAAATAATTCAGTAAGAATATAAATATAATACCATTACCAACTTTTATTATGTCATCAAAGTTGGTAAACTTTTTTCCTTTCCTTTTCAATGTTTTTATTTATATAAATATATACAAAAAAATAATATTCTTATGCAGGTTTACAGCTTAGCTCTGTTTTCAACAAATTCATAATTTTGTTTACAATCATTACTCATTTTTCTTTGTTTACCATTGTGCGCTAGCGCATCGTTTAAGGTTCCAAACTTTTTATTTATAATTATTTTATATTCAGAATTTATATATATATATATATATATATATATATATATATATATATATATATTAGTTTATTAGTATACATTGCCCAATATAATATTTCATTTAAGAAGTTAATTATTATTAACCAAGTATTTCATTAACAATAAGCAAGCCGGTACTACTACCCTATCTACATGTTGCATATATGTTATAATTTTAGCTTCAATTTTATAGTTATTATTAAAATTTATTTTTTTATGATATTACATCCATTAACTTTGACCTTTTGAAACATTCTTATATATCATTCTTAGTAATTTATAAACTCAAAACTTTACTTCAGATTCTATTCGACTTTATTCATATGACTCGAACTCTAAATTTCTCATCATATTTTCTCGATAATGTTCGTGTTGCTTGTTCTTCTATGTTACTAGTAATATATTAGCTTGAAAATAATTAACCTTTCTAGGTGCATATTTAATTTGTTTGACTAATTTAAAAGATATTATTATTTTTTATTGTATTTATATTGTGAGAAGGTAAAGATGAGTGGGCTAGGTAGGTAGGCCCACCATTTGGAGGGTTTAGATCTACCAACTGTAGCAGTGATATCATAAATGTTTTTGATGCAGGTGCATGAAACTATATACTATACTGATATTATTATTTAAATAAAAGTAAATAAATGTATCACTCTAACTTTGGCTTAAATTTTCACTTTGTTATAAAGAAGACCTTAGCTAATACCCCACATACACATGACACAAGTCAGAGGTCTCACCCCCCGCCCCCCCCCCCCCCCCCAATCCTCAATGAAATAAGTCAACTCACCGCCGGCTAGTGAAGTCGGCGACAAACTTTATTTGTTATCATGTTAAATTATGTTTTAGGTTTAATTCATACGAGTCATATCTCAAAAACTAGCTCAAAGGAAGGAGGATTGTCTAAATATTATAAAGACTTCACTCGTCTCATTAACCATCGATATGTTTGTTATTTTTTAACAGTTATAATATTATGTATAAGTTATGTTATGTGTATATCGAAATTAAAATTGAAATTCTGAATCCGTCTTTGATATATGACGTGAAAATAAGTTTTGGAAGAGGTAGAGAGGTGGTTGTATTATTACTATTGGGGTTATTACTGGTATTATGATAAGACTGCAACTTAAGTTTTTGAGTCTTTGTTAGGGTGGGGGTACGGGGGTTGGAACGCATTTCGAGGTGGATCAGCTTGTGCAGTGGAGTACTGTTTCATGTGCTGTTTTTATGCTAACGAACTTACCTGTGGTGAACTGCTTCTTCAATTAATTTCTTCTGCCATTAACATTTAACACCTCTACTAATAAATTACCCACGGTTAATTCCACTTTTCTACCTCACAAACTTAAATATTTACTCTTTCAAGTTAATAACTACCTACACCATAATAACATTTTATGTTCATAATATAGTCGTTTCAAGAGTTTTATTTTGAAAAGAGTATTATTTCAATAAATTTTATGTTTTTTATATTAGTTTCTAACAAGTAGGCAACATAAATAGATCATGGTATAATTTTCTTTGTCCTCTAATTTATTGTTATCAAGATTCGTAATTGTTCATTCTCATGTAAGCTTGTTATTTTGATCGCAATATGTCAATTTATTAATGGTCCAAGTGTATGTTCTAGAAATGTCTAAAAGTTTAGTCGTATATATCAACATGTCAAATTGTTTAGTCATACTCTCTCTGTCTAATAATAATTGTTCAATATACTAAAAAATAGTTATCTAACAATACTTTTCTAATTTAGAAAGTTAAAAAATATTTTAAAGCATTAAATTTAATAAAATTAAAGGATAATACAGTAATACCCGTATTATTTATTATTTCTTAAAAAATATATCAAATCAATAGAAGACAATTATTATTGAAGATTACTAAATAATTCACTCCACAGTTAATAAATGTAAGTTAAATTCTCAATATGAAATAATCCCCCCAAAAAAAAATTAAGAAAAAAGAACGCAGCTAGAGATTTTAAGATAGTGAGGTTGATGGCGACTTTAACGGGCAGATACAAATTATATGTGTTTTTAAAAAATAATTCTAAGGAAAAGACCTTATCCCAAACGACAAGTGCTAATACAGTAAAGGACATGTCACTTTCATATTTAATCAGAAATCACATATTCAAACTCGAGATGCTAAAAATAATGTATTAATAACATTTCTTAGATTATGAATTTAATCGGTCCTGAAAAATATAAAGAACATGCACCTATTTAGTTATCACTCAACCAACAAATTACATGTATATACTCTACTGAATTAAATACTCAAAAGCATTTAAAATGGATTTATCTTTATACCAAATAAAATTAAATAGGAACTTCTTATGCATGTTATACACTGCATGGATATTAATTCAACGCAACAAATTAATGGAAAGCAGCTATATATGACTAATTTAATTAACCCTAGATTCCCGTTGAATATTTTGTACGTCTTACGAAATTATTGTTTTAAAATTTGCATTCAGCATCTTCAGGTTGACAATTATAATCGTTTTCATTTATACGTAATTTTTTATGTTGTGCAATTATATTTTTCAAAACATAGTGTTCAAGAAAAAGTTGTAAAAATATCATCGAAAGGAAATATTTGTTCTTTATATATTAGTTGATTAATTTAGATTTTCATCGCATAGAGTCAGGTGAGGAGAAAGGCTCTTTGTCAATAGAGATCTTTCATTTATAAGGTCAGAATTCAAAATGTTTATTTAAGCGTATAAAAATTACTTATATAAAAAAAAAAAAAAAAGAAGAAGAATTAACCTAAATAGCGATCAAACTCTCATTTCAAACTATTTATGGAAGTTCTAATCAAGTAATATCAACCTATACTATCACAATTTAAACACACAAACTTTAATAAATAAATTCTTTATAGCTTCTACCAAAATTTGAAGTGGCAAAACTAGAAGAAGCTAGAAGATATATTTGGCTTATCATCAAGATGACAGTTGTAGTTATGCAGTAGATATGGTACAAGTAAAATATGAAAGGGAAGGAACAAACAGAAAATAAACATGTGTGTTTTATTCAAGATAACTCTTAAAACCTATCTAGTTTTTAAACTAATTATTTTTTTTGATGATTTTTAACATAAGTGTCACTGATGGCTAGGGAGTGGGGGTGGGTGGGGGACTTTTTTTTTTTTTTTTAAATAAATTAATTTATTTCTTTTGAAGCATTAAAAATGGATAGAATAAGATATTATATTTTATAAAAGGGGAAAAAAAAAAAGAGACATGTTCTCTGCAAGAAGGGGTTCGATTGGATAAAAAGAAGCCAAAAATAGGCAGAATTTGTTGTTGGGTGGGGATGAATTTTTTTACTTTGTATTATCACCGTTGCAATCACCTTATCTTTTGTTCCCTTATTCCTATTTTTATATTCTTACTTTATATTTAAATAATATTTCCAAATTTCTTTTCCTTTCTCATTGGGACTTGCAGATCAAGTGCTCTGAAGAATTCTTTTTTTTTTTTACAAAAAAATGAAGAAAAAAAAATTAATACAAATATATTTATGAGTAATTGTTTTTTCATTATCAGTATCTATATTAAGATCCGACTAAATACAAACTCACGTAGAAAAGTTTAATGTTGAAAGTAAAACTGATTTCTAACAAAGTTGTAACTTCATATTTAGAGTTTGAATATGAGACATCTAGTTAATAATGAATGAATACTTTCTAGACCAAATCTATATCCCTAATTAATGTGGGACTTTTACCTACTCTAACACCCTTCTTCACGCTCCTCCTTGGACTAGCAGTCCAGATATCATGTAAAAATATGATACATGCGCTTAACTCAACCCAAAAACTTAGCTCATGAGGAGAGTTCGCCCAAATCTATATAAGCAGATCACCAAATCATTCCCCAATCGATGTACGTAAAACTCTTATCGACTCTTACAACAATAAAAACATATAGCTGATGTAATCCTATAAAGTGTGGTCACAGAGAATAGAGTCTTACGTAGATCTTATTTCAATTTTATTTTCAATATAAACCATCAACTCAAAAAAAAATAATAATAATAATAATAGTCCAAATAAAATCAAAAGCAATCAAAAAATGAGAAGTGGTCCAACTTTTTCTTTTTTTTGATATCTTTTCGACATGATTTTCATCTCTACAAGTTGGGAAGAGGATTGTTGCACTGCCAAATTGTGCAATCAGAGTGAGAAAAGCATGATATGCCAATTGTTTGGTTCCAACCCCTTTGTGCTCTCATTTTCACAATGTTTCTACCACTTTTCTAGGGAAGGAAAAAAAAATTGAATTCCCTTTTATTACTTCACTATTTCTTATTGGTTAATCATCTTCTGTTTGTAGCTGAGGGTGCAGGCTTTGAACATGTCATCAATTACATTGTTTTCTCTGTATGGAAAATATTTGAGCCAAAACTTGTAGCTTTTCATTTCTATTTTAGATCCATGCACGTGCTTTTCCATTTCCCTTTACATTCATGCAGCGTATTATAATTTACGTGAATTCAATAACTTTTATCCTTCGTATATATATCTAAATATTTATAGATATTTAAATGTAAATCTAGTTAACATTATAGTACGTTACGATCAATTAACTTGAGGTTGATGTGCAGGGGCGAGTCAAGTGGATTCAATAACTTAGTGATAATGTTGGTTCTATCACTATTGATGTGGAAACTCACAAACTTCAAATTCTAAATCTTCCGTCACTATTGATGTGGAAACTCACCAACATCAAATTTAAATTCTGAATCTGTACATAACGAGATGTTCCGATAATTGTGAGGAATGTAATAGTAGGACAAGAGGGGTTGATTACAATAAGATTGAACGCTCATTAATCATAAGATTTCACTCTCTTGTTTGTTTTCACATAATTGAGCAACAGTGTGATAATGAAAATGATTTTATCTTGCTAGAGTTGAGTGTCCTTGAGGTTTATCAGAAGGGGACCACTAAGCCAATCCTTTCAACTCTTTTGTTCTTGCAATTTCAATTTGTCTCATCCCAACTTTTCCCATCTATTCAAGATATTGGATTTTCAAAAATTACTGCTATTGGCTTATCATTGTTGTCACTTTTGTTTGTTGCAAAGGTCATCTTTAAAATATGAAAGAACCTTTCACACTTTGAATTCTCTAGCATGTAAAAGAGAGCAAAAGAAATCTTTGACAAACAATAAGATTATATCTCATAGCAGCTAGTAAAATAGTTCAAGATCTTACAGTAAGATACATAATCAAACGTAAAACGTAATCTATTTGTTCGCAGAATCAACTGAATCCAATTGTTCAGCAATAGTTTAAATCTGTTTCTTCATGGCGAACTTCTAGTACACGTAATAATCAAATTTCATCAATATTGTTGAAACTGATCGCAGCTGAATCATTATGTGTAAATAATTTGAACTGCTGCAGCTAGGAATTGGTATGTCATAGGCCGGGGTTGAGAGCTAGCTAACTTGGTGAGCACCCTCACATACACCATCATGTAGGCGGAAGTTTCAAATCTAGCTTTACCCTTTCGTCGTTCCGCTCAACGTGTTTTAGAAGTATATGTTATAAGACTGTGTCCCTGAGCATTTCCAGCTTTTTCCCCATCCAATAGCTCGGTTACACAAAACTGATGTAGACTTTGAAACTTTGTTTCCCACTGCTGAATCATTTGCATGGACCTGCTGCGGTCGAGCTTTAGCCTTTCGATCTCCATTTCAGCAGCAGCAGAACCTTGTCTCTGTATGCAGGAAAAACTAGCTGTTAATTGATATAGGTGATAACTTCTTCAGGCAATTGTACGACATTATCTATTGCAATGGGATTAGCTTTTAAAGCAGCAATTGAGGGTGAGACCAAACTGTTGTCAAGTACAATACAAAACTAAATATATAGAACACAAAATTTTCAAATGATACACGTCAATTATAGACATTTCCTAGTGGCTAAAACATTCTTCAATGAAAACAAAATAAAGCAGTGCAGCACATGAAGAGTTCCCGACATTATTTCTGCAGAGCGACTAAATTGGTTAAGACATAAATGATCTGTTTCCAAATAAAGTGGTTGATCGGAGGTTGACAAAGGATAGGCTCTAGATCAGTTATCTGATTTCGAGTCATTGATGTGGGAGTAATAGAGTAGAGGCTGTTTGCTGGAGCATCCAGATCATTGATCTGAGTTCTGACTTCTGATGCCTCGAAACTCAATAGAGATTTTAGGGACAATATGTCCTATTGAGTTTTCTTGTTATGTATAAATGCAATTAGAGCTCATTTTTAGAGAAGTTTTTGCATACTTTGAGATTTATAAACATTGGTTTCACCCAAATTGTTGCCAGAGATCTTTTTGTTCTGCAATTACGGTTGGAATTCCTATCCAGTGATCTTCATTAATCAATTATTTTGCATGCATCCCGAATCATATCAACTGATCATAAAGGATAAATAAAGAAGTAAAGAAAAGTTGTATAGAGTTTGGTGTCTATTGACATAAAGCTAAATCATATTGAAATATCTATTCCCCATCAGAAAGACATGACGAAGTAAAGTACTCCCTCTTCCCCAGAAAAGAGCCTTTTGGTCCTTTTCTACCGTCCCAAAATTGGGTCTAATTCCAATAAGATGTTCGACACATCTATAATACAAAAAAGACCTTACCAATTTTACTCTACTACTTAAAAGATCTACCAATTTTCCTTTCTTCTCATAAATAGTCATGCCAAGTCAAACTAAGACCATCAAATTGGGAAGCAGTGAATAAGAATTTACAGCTGTAAATGTCAAATTTATAAGCAAAGGCATTTGAGAATGTCAAACACAATTATAGTGAGAGGGATTTGAAGGAACAAAAACACACAACAGATTAATAGCCAAAGAAAATCTAACCTGAAGTTCTAAGATTTGATTACTTAGGGACTGAATACTGATATATGAAGCTTCAACACATCT
Organism: Solanum lycopersicum; assembly: GCF_036512215.1. Lineage (NCBI taxonomy): Eukaryota > Viridiplantae > Streptophyta > Magnoliopsida > Solanales > Solanaceae > Solanum > Solanum lycopersicum. The sequence goes on along the minus strand of NC_090803.1, from coordinate 65,274,282 downwards.
ATCAGGATCGATCCGGGGGCCAATTACTGCCTTATAGTCATTTTCATCAGCTGAGTTAGCACATTTTTCCAATGGTGGAGGTAATGATACCCCGTGTCTCTTAACAGAAGGCATTTGGGAATTCATGGTTCCTCTGTTGCTCATAAGAGATGATTGTCTAACAACTACAACATTGTTAATTGTACCTGTAAAAAGTTAACACAAAGAGAAGATGTTTCATTACTTGGAAAAAAGAAAATAGAAGAGGTCGAAACTCGATATAAATAGGTGACCATGAAATGAATCATAATGCTCACAGAAACATCAGATTTATCATATGCCGACACTACCTAGTGTCCTAGTCGAAATAGCTTTAGCCTTATCCTTTTCTGCACTTATTAACTGTTGCAAGACATTAGGATGATTTCAAGAGGGAAGACACCGTTTTTCAAGCCTTAATCGTCCGCTGGAGACATTAAGTGATTTATCTTTTCAAGTCCACAACCGTAGATGACAGAACTCTTAACGATGCTTTGGATAGCAATCTACCCTACCACTATGGAATCACTTATAGACAAACCTTGAACTTTTAGAAGTAATGCAAATAAACAAACCTTACATTTAACAAACAGATTTCTTATGCACGACTAACAATGTTTCAAGAATTTCAAGAAGCAAACTGTATTAGTATGGTAGCAACGAGTCATTTGAAGAAGTACTCAGAATATCAACTGTACCTTTAGCATGCCTAAAAATTCGGGTGATGTTATGGTTTTTGGTGTTCCACACTCGAACCATGCCATCCTCTGATCCAGAAATTAGCAAGCTGCCGTCCGTACTTAATGCTAAGCATGTAATAGCCTTGCTGTTTCATGAATCATTAAAAAATTATTCAAGGAAAATAGATAACAGATAAGGTAGGGGAGACAAAAAATAGCATGTATCTGCAGGAAATAAGGTAACTCGTGCCACAGAAGTTCATACAGGCATGTCCTCATACAGATGAAAAGTTTCAGGGAATATTTAGCCACAGTCCATAAAGGACATCATGAAACTATTTTAACTCCCAACATATTGAGAGTAATGCCCTAGTCACAATTTCAACCATGCAATAGCCAGAACGTAAACTCCATACTACATGCCTACCTATTAGATTCCTACTAAATGACTCTTGAGTTACAACATTGAAGAATAATATGGAGATTCCAAGCAACAACCTTTCATGCTTGACACTTTCAACATGAAGCTACAGGTGATGCCAACAAAAATTAAGCCGACCCATATAATGATTTCATGTACTCCACAGGACAGAAAGAACCATATAGAGGTACTAATGAAACATAAGAAGTCACAGAGAAGCTTTTCCAAACATTTTAAATATAAAACAAAAAGGAAAAAGTATAAGGGTTTACAAAATGCAAATGTTCTCATTAGTGCGAGCACACAACTATTTATATAACAAATCATAGATATTGCAAACCTTTGCTCAGAGAGAAACCCAAGAATGTGCAATCCATAATTATTGTTGGGGTCTGCAACAGCATTTAGTGCAGCTATGTATATTTTCCCATCTCTACCACCAGCATAGAAGACATCTTCTCCGGGGTCTAATGCAATTGCGTCAATTATTGATGGAAACACAATGCTTCTCAACAATTTTCCTCTAGAAAGACTCCAAACCTAAGAAAAATGGACAACTAAGAATATTGAGGACCAGGCAAAGATATAACTTGCATCACTAATTATTTATTGACAATCACTACAACATTGAGCAAACAACAGTTTGAATCCATTAGAAGAATGAACGAATTGTCATAGAGTCACTTGACATCATTCTTTATGATTAACGACAAACATAGCGGTCAAGTTCATTAACAGTTTGTTCAACAAGTTTACCAAAAAGCACGAACAATTACTTAGCCATAAAATACAAGGCAAACCTTGCAAGTTCTATCTTCTGAAGCAGATACAATAATTGCATTAGCTCCGCCGTACCCAATCACAACATCAGTCACCTTCAAAGAATGCTCAGAGAAACTAAACTCATAAGGTTGTCTTGCTTTACCTCTCAACAAGTCATCAAATACCCTAATGTCAATCAATTAAAGGATATTAGACCTCAGATCATCAAACATAAGCTAGACAAGACATATGAAGAAAATAATACATTATAAGAGACCAAACTCGAACAGATCCATCCTCTGAACCAGAAATCAGAAGTGATTGATCATCATTGAATAACAAGCAAGTAACCGCCCTATAGTGAGCATGCCACTTCTTTAGCAGTTTCCCAGTCGCAACCTATAAATAAAAATAAAACATAGAACATTTAATCGGATTGCTAGACACAACGAGTTGGATTACTAGAAGACAGATTGACTTGGTATAAACCTGCCACAAGTAAATTTCGCCGGATGCACCTCCTCCGGCTATATAAGTTCCCTCACTATTGGAAACAAGTGGATTTATAGGTTCGGCTGGGAAGCTTTTAACTTCCACTTGAGGCTACACAAATGTAATTAATAAAAATATCAATAATTGCAGCACTATAGATATACATAACAGTTCTAACAAAACTAAGCTTTCTAATAGGCAATTAATCAAACAGCTTAACTACATTCTACAAAAATGTGAATTAACAAAGCTACACGTAATACGAGTGAAATTTTTGTTATTTACCTTGTTCCATGACCAGTACAGGATAGATCCAGAGGAAGATTTAGTTTCACGGAGTTGAGAGGAGGCCAGAAAGCGGCCGCCGACACAGGTGAGGCCGTGAGAAGGTGAAGAGCAAGTTCGATATCGGAGATGCTCGGCGCCGGTATGGAGGTCCCAACAGCCAATACCGGCGTCAGTCGGCGATGAGACGATTACCAATTCCGGCTCCGTCATTTGGTAGGTTTTGCAAGAAGCACTCACTGTATTGTTGACTGCCGGAACAGTTGAGTTTTTGCGCGAGTTTGAAATTGTTTGAAGAACGTTGGTTACTTCAGGGTCTATTAATATTTGGGCTAAGCAAGTTTGGCCCAAACAAGCCCATAAACATTGCAATTCTCTATAACAGCTAGGCCCATTAACATTGCAATTCCCCCCCTAACAGTTCGGCCCAAGAAGCCCATAAACAGTTCAAATGGATATGTACCACTTTTTAGACCACTAGGCACTAATCAACATTTACCTACCATTTAATCACTTTTAGTATGAAAATAACATAACAATTAGTTAAAACATGTTAAAATAGATAAATACAGTTTTTGGTTAGAAAAATCCTTAAACTATACTTCAAACTTCAACTATCTCCTTAACGTATCATTCTTAGCAGAAATATCCTTCAAGTATTAAAAAATGAACAATTTTCATCCTTTTTATATTTTGAATGGCTACTTTTATAAGTTTCAACATTAACATTGTCCTTCAATTTCACTTTTATAAGTTTGAAATCAAGGATATTGTAGTGGACTTCTAAATTAAATATTATTTCTTTAATTTGATATATTTCTTCTATATATTATTTCTTTAATTGGATGACTTTAAGGATATACTAGTTACTATTATGAAACTATACATGCATAAAAACTATCTTGATGAATTTTGAAGAAATTTAACATGTGTAAAACACAATGATCAATTATCACACATGTATAAGAGAATTTGAAGTTTTGACTAAAAATGGCACTAGAGACATTGCTCCTTGGAAGGTGCACTATTAATTGTGTTTTGGATTAATCCTCACTCTATTATTAGTCAAATAAGTATTCAAAAACATGCCTCCCCATAATTTGGAAAAGTCAAATAAAAGCAATCAATTGGTTTATAACTGATTAAGACACTAAAATCACAAATGAAATCAACATGGATTCTTCTAATAGGGCCAGTGTTTTTTTTTTTGGAATTTATATTACATTGTCTTCAAAGTAGTAATAATTATAATGTTAATTAATTAATTAGCATTTACAATTATCTAGGAAACAATTAGTTCCTCCATGATTGCACGTTTCGAAAATTGTAGAAATAGAAAAAGTTTCAAACCTTCTACTCGTTTAAAGTAGAGAAAAAAAGATTCTTCTAAAAACTTTACAATATATACATGTAATTTAATTAGTAGTACTTAGTACAAGTACTATATATTCAAAGTTTATTAAATCGTCAATAAAGGTAGTATTTTCGAAGGAAAATGTCAATAAAGTGTACACTAAAAAGACTCGACATAGATAATTCCAATCTTTACATTCACTTTATTAATAATAAAATGCAAATATTTATTAAAAAAAAAAATTCAAAACTTTTTTTTTTTTTTTTGCTTTTCACTAATTTCAAAAATCGTGTCATGGTCCAATACGGCTGTTAAGCAACACACCAACAATCGATTAAAGTATCTTTAAACCGGATGATCCGTATTTTACTTTTTTCTATAGACCCAAATATTCCCATTCCACCATCTTTAATTCTTTTTTCTTTTTCTTTCGACCAATCGTTGTTAGTAGCTGATTTGAAGATGAGTTATATAGACGTTCATTCAGTAATATTATATTTGAATAGTTGATTTTGAAATAAATTACTCATGTATAGAATCAATATAATGTTTTGATTTGTACTTTAGAAATTTTATATAACTAATATGAGTCTAATTTTTGTGAGAATACACATATTATTACAAACATGATATAAGGTGAAATAATTGACACTACAAAACTACATGAATACATATATTTCCTTGTAACTAATCTATATGTTATTAGTATCTGAGTAACTCTGATTAATTATCGAATGATTTTTTTTAAAAGTGTATGTATATATTCTTCTACAAATTCTATGTATTACACGTGCAGCTTCCTACCACGTGCCACTTCCTCGATAGAAAAAGACACAAGGAAAGTCTAAACGAACCCACCCTTCATTCAAACTAGATAGGTAGGTTTAGGGTTATTATATATTTTTTTCACTCTTATTATAAGACCAAATTTATAAATTGCATGAGTGATTTTCTCAGCTCACTTCCCTGCCACTTTTTTGTTATACAAGATTTGAGAAACCTCTTTTTTTTCTACATCTTCTTCTTCTTCTTGCTTTACATTTAGCTTTCAAATAATGAATTTATCTTGAGGTAGATCTACGAATTCGTTACTTTCGATTCGAACTATACAAATAAATAAATAAATTGCAAAAGCAAGTATACATATAATAAAATATAATAATATCAAGTGTGGAGTATATAACAAAACAAGTCCTAGACCATAATAATAAGTTTTATAACCATGTAGAGATTGAATTAAAACAGACAATATCACTAGTGGGATATGCCTTACATAAGTAATCATGTTTAGAGTTACAATATTAAGGTTTGCATGAATTCAATGATAAAGTATATAGATGGTCATCTCATCTAAAAAAAATCACACTTTTATCTATACATTTAATCATATCTCGATACTAGTACGTTAGCTTTTGCTTAAATTAAACTAGTGTCAACTTCTAATCTTGACTCTGCTTTTACTGATAGCGTTTGATAAGCTAATAAGATTATACTTATTCAAATCTTTGAATTTACATTAATTTGTTAGGAGAAAAAAGAATAGTGAAAAAAGGGGGAAATTGAGAGTAGTGTAGAAAAGCAAAAACAAACTTTACTTGGTATATGATTGTTACACAAAGGAACAAGTAAAGTAGGCATAGAAAAGAAAGATATTTGGTTTTCTTAACCACCAGTCAAATGCAAAAAGAAAAAAAAAACCTATCTTCCCCTTTCATTTTCCCTTTCCCTTAGGCAAAAATCCAAAGAATGACTAATGATAAAAGAAGTTAGAAGAAGAAGTGGACACATTCAAACACAACAAAATTAGATGCTTAAAGTAGGAAAAGACATAGGTTTTTTTTTTCTTCAGAAGAAGTATAGAAGCCTTGATAGAAACGTATCAAACAAAAAAAAAAAAAAAAAACATTTTCCAGACTTTTTTTTTTATATAAAAAGAAATAATTTCATCATCATCGAATAAGTAAACATTTTTTTAAATATTTTATTTATTTATTTTAATCTTTTTTGCTAGGTTCTGTACATGATTTTGTTCACATCTCTGTGTTTTTTTTACTCACTTTTTTGTGTCTGACCGTGCAAGTTCAGTAAACGAGAAATTGAGATGCTCCACAATATTCTTAATAATCAGATAGAAGCCATAAATCATAATAATAATTATGATCATAGTTTAACTATCTTACTTATAATGATAATAATAATAATTACCTCAATAATTACACAATCCTTAGTGCTAATTCATCAATATTCACCGAATAAATTTATTTTTTTGAAATAATTAATCATGTATTTCCAATTTTCAAATGATGATGTATACACAGTCTTATCTAACAAACCTACACTAACATGACAAAGATTAAAAAAATACTTATTTCTGATAAACTCTCGATTCAAATATACTTAATCGTCTCTCTCTTTTTTCTTAATTTCAAAATTTTACTTAAAAATAATCGTTTATATTTGTACGTAGAATTCATTAATGTATTGATCAGAGAGAAAGCCCCAGAGAGAAAAAAAAAATTGTCAATGGACTGAACGTTATTATAAGCTTTTTACATAAGTTGAACTGAAAAAGAAGAAAGCATATTTCAGAGCTAACCTTATAATAACTTTCTCTCTCGTGTGCATTAATAAATGCAACTGAAATTTTTTTCAGATAAATCAAAACCAGAAATAAAGGAGAAGAAGAATTAGAACACACATAAAAATAAGTGACATCTAAAAAAAAAAATAATAATTACTTTTTTTTTCCAATTATAACAAAAATTAACCCACCTGCATTCATGGTTAAATAAGTTATATTTACACAGAGACCAAAAAAAAAAAAAAAAAACTCACAAGTACAACATTTCATGATGAAACAAAAACTTGAACTTTAATAAGGTAGTGTGGGTGAATCATAATAGTAAAAAAATAAAGTCTAAGATGAAGAAGGAGGCATGAGATTTAACCCTAGATCATTTTTTTCCAATACCATTAATCTTGCCTTATTTTTCTCCACCATATTCGTAGTAGAATAAAATGAAGATGAATATTCAGGATGCACTCTTTTCTTGGACATAAGAGGAACACCGAATAATTTTGTACTTGTATTATCACCACCATTACCTTCATCAAGTATCGTCACGCTACTGCTTTGTGATGTCTTGCTTGGTGATACGATGTTGTTGGTGTTAATGTTTGAGATGACAATATTTTTAGGGTTTGTAATTTGTTGATACCCAAACTGATGATGATGAATATTCATATTCTTCTGGACTATAGGTGTAGCTGAAGCAGGTAATGGTGAACAAGTATTGTACGAACTGCTAGGTGTAACAGGTTTGACATGATTTTGAACGAAATAAATAATGTCGTTATAAAGTTTCCTCATGTGTGCAAGTTCCGACATTAACATATTGTTGCTTCTACGTAACCGGTCGTTGTCCTCCGACAACGCCGTTACTGTATTGGTGTTGTTGTTGCTCGCATTATTGTTGTTGGAACAAGGCGAATCACACCAATTGATATTTTGTTGTTGATATAATTGATCATCCGAATCAGGTGGAGAAACACTTAGCCGCGGGTTATAATTACTCGGGTAATTTGGGAAAAAACCCGAACCCGTATGATATGAATGGGGATGATTCATTGACATACTTTGTACTGGCTGAGCTGTTTTTCTCCGATGGATTTCGCATAATAAATGCTTTTCGCCTCTCTTGAAAAACTCATTAGCGAACTCCCATCGATCCGGTACGATTTTTCTGAAACCCTAATAGATCAAGAATTGTATTTTTTATATATAATCAGTACTATAACTAAACCAAAAGACGAAAAATGTTTAAAATGAAAAATACTTACATAAGTATTGAGTTGACGTACGAAGCTAGAGAAATTGTTGTGTTTGAAGTAATTAGGGAGTAAATCACGAGCAAATTCAGGTGGACGCCAAACAACAAAAGTAGAATCATCTTCACCCCAAGAAACAATATGGTCAGTAGAAGGGTCATCAACAAGTTGATATGTTTTTGTTAAAAATGGAGCTGGAACTGATTTATGTGAGTCTAATGAAAGTAATATGCCTTCACAATTATCTAGCATTAAAGCCATTTGAAACAAAGAAAAGGTGCAAATTCTTGAATATAGAAGATGACAAGAAAAAATGTTAACAAGATGTGAGAATGAGGGAGGTAATAATAAGGAGGTTATTTTGAGGTGGGGGTGGGGGTTGGGGGATAGGGTAAAGACGTTTTTATTTTTATAAAAATGAGTAAATATATATTATTTTTTTTAGAATATTATAGTAAAGGGAAAAGAGACCTCGGTTATGTAGTGAGAGAGAATAAGTGTCTGTATGTCTAGGACTGTGAAATAAGGGCCTTTCAAGACAAACCCGTGACATTTCTTTTTCTTCTCTTTCTACTGACTTTCATCCTCTCACGCACACTACTACAATATTATAAAATTCGTTTCCGTTTTAAAATAAGTGGTGTTTTTATATTAGACGTAAACTTTTAATCCTCTCATGCACACTACTGTAACTAAATAAAGTTTATCATTTTAAAATAAGTAATGTATTATAGTTTAAATACGTCTCTTTAGAAATTATGCGTTCGCGTAAAGTCTAAAAGAATAAGATATAATTCCTTTCTTGAAATTCTAAAACACTACTTATTTTGAAACGAAAAAAATTATAACACACTAAATTAATGATTTTACTCTTAATATCGACCAAATTATACAAAAATGAAAAAACATAATGTGCATCCAAAGGTGTGTATTTAAAACGGAAAAACTATAACACAGTAATTAAATTAATCACTTCACTCATAATCATGGCCAAATTGAACAAAATCCATAATCATGCATACACTGTGACAAAATTATACAGAAAAAGAAAAAAACATAATCATGCATACGAAGGTGTGTATTTAAAACGGAAAAAAGTTTATAACACAGTAAATTAATCACTTTACTCATAATCATGACCAAATTGAAAAAAATCCATAATCATGCATACGAAGGTGCGTAGTTTAGAGGCGGAGCCAAGAATTCATCGGGACTTTATTCAACAGAAAATTATATTGTATAAATAAAATTAAAATTAATATGTTTTATATACATATAATATTTATAAAATTTTAGTGAAAATTCAAACAACTTCTATATAAATAATGAAAATGACGGTGCCATCAATTTTATTTTTTGAGGGTAAAATAAAATCAAAATCTCTCTTGTAACTGCTACTTCTGTAAGAAATAATAATATTAGTGTTACTACTACAGTTCCAAACTAAGCTAAGTTTCATCATTTTCTCTATTTTTACCAACCTTTGACTAGCTACGACTTCAACTTTTTTGACGTGTGACATATATATCAAAGAAAATAGCATAGCTAAAAGTTCTAAAAAGAAACGATTCTAGGAAAGTTTTTCTTTTTTATTTGGTCAATCCAGTAAGTTTGGTCAGAAGTATTATTAATTGGGATGTATAATTAATAATTATAATATGTTTTGGTAAGTACTACTACAAAAATTACTGAGTGTGAATTTTCCTCATCTTCTTTTAGAAGTTTTGACCAACTTTCTAAAACTAGTATTGGATAATATTTGGTACTCATATGTTCTTTTTGGCTATATTTCCCATATGATGTTATGTTTAGGTAGAAAATTTGGAACATTGTTGTTTTAATCGTTTGTAGAAAAACTTTGTTATCAAAGTTAATAAACCCCTCAAACTCCTTTAGATAAATTAGCTACTAAATCATCAATATATTATTCATAGCTAATATATTGTAATCGATTATTATATTGAATTATCAACGACTAAATTATTTAATTACAAAATTTATGGATCGTTATGTTCAATCATGTCTCTCTTAAAAAAGTAAATTTTATGATGGGAGTTATTAAGTTCTTAACTAAGGTATATATAAACTATGAACGGTTATATCAAGTTTATCAGAAACAATTTTTCTAAGGGTTATAAATCGTGTATATGTCCACCTTCAAACTTTATCTGTGAAATTAGACTGGATATGTCTATCTTTTTCAAACTTCACTTGTGGAATCATAGTGGATATGTCCATCTTCTTCAAACTTCACTTATGAAATCAGGTAATGTTCACGTTCTTCAAACTTCACTTGTGAAATCAGATCGAATATATTATTGTTTTTGTTTGTCGTATTTAACAATTATAAACTAAGAAGGGCAATTTGGTCATTCTGTTAGATAGTTTATAATTTAGAAACCAACTAGAATCATATGAAAACTAGAAAGAAATAGAAGTAGAAGAAGAAGAGTGGTCTATTTTAACTTCACGTCTAACGAGTGACTTCATTTTGTATGTATCTATTTGTTGTGTTATGGCACCAACCCAACAACACCACACACTTACTCTCTTCCCAATTTCGAATCTAATCATTTTTTAATTTTTCTACTTCTCATCTTACTGTTTTTTTTGCAGGCATATATAAAAGCATCATATGGTAAAAATAAAATTAAAAAAAAAAAAAAAAAAAAGCATCCATCGAACTACGTGACATGATTCAAAAAAGCCTGTTCCAAAGTGACAACATTTCACTTCTTCTTCTTCTATTTGCTTCTCTTCTTCTTGTAAATATTCCAAACTTCAATATAACATTAGCTCATACGATTGTTATTATTTTTATTTTGAAATTTCTCACTTTTATTATTTAATGGAATATTTTTTTATTTTATTTTTTTTCATTTTCACTTTTTAGACTGTTTCTAGGCTTCTTTGAGCTTTGAACCATTTGCCTAACTAACCATTTTTTTTGGTTCACTTTTTGACATGCCTCAGGTGGTGCATTTTGAATTATTGGCCTAAAAAGTTTTTTCATGAATAGCTGCAAAATAAATCATTATAGCTTTTTCTTTCCTTGTAATGGCCCAAGAATTTCTTTTTCACATTTAATTTTTTTAATAAAACCAAAGCTATAACTCCTATAGTATTTTTAATTATGGATTATTTTTTTATATACATCAAATTAAGAGTCACTTCCTTCTACCTTAACTTCTTGTCAGAATACGAACATAATTCATAAATATGCATGCATTATATATCCTTTATGGTGGGGGTTTGACTATAAAAGTAAAACACTGATTTATTCGAATTTTTAGATTCGACCTTATAACATGAAATTATTTGAATTGAGTTTTAATATCAATATCGAATATCGTTAACGAAAGAAAAGTTCGATTCATTTTTTATAAGTGGTAAGAGTTGACAGTAAAACGTAGGGACATATATAACATGGCCCAAAGTGAAACCATAGGGAAAATGATGGCTAATTATTTCAATAAGATACCACAACTGATTATTTTGATCATGGCTATCTATGATACTCGATTAATTATTATTGTTAAAAGAAAGTAAAATTTCTCTATTTCACCATGCCAATCATCACTTATTAACTTTTTTCATTTCTTTTTGGCTGTTCTCCACACTAACTTATGTACAAAAATTATCCAAAACTTCTTTAAAAATCATAACAGTAGTAATCTTCCTTCAGAAGCTAAACTAAATTATCCAAAAGTGTTTGCTTTTTTAATTTACAACATTATTATCATGAAGACAACATAATATATAGTATCTTATGCGTTACTTTTTTTCATGAAACACATCATTAATTTTGTAGACAAACCTTAATCAATTCGAGCATTCCTTAATTTCATGGTCATGATCTCTCATAATAACCCTTTAATTTCTCCGAAGTTATAGCATGCTAGTGGCAAAATTATCATATCCAAGTATATGACGCTCTTATCAGGAACGGCTCAAGCATATTAGTGATCTAAAACAAAAATTAAACGGGGCATTAAATTTGAATCGTCAATAACTTTATATAATTGATTTCTTTTAGTTTTCAATTGATAGTATAACCATTTTTATTTTAAATTATTTTTCATGAGATATAATGCTGTAAATATGTCAAATTTCTTATTTTTCATGAAAAGTTTATCTTTCTACAAATAATATTCAATATTTGTTAGAAAATAATAACGTATAACCTATTATTATAAAAATGAGGCCCCTTAAATTTAGGGCCTAACACACACATGTCTTTTTCTTTAACACTGTCGATCCACCCCTGCAGTTATTAGTGGAGCGAGTTGAAAATTATGAGTTCTCAAATTTAAATTTAGCAAAATAACATTATGTAATTTATTCTCATATGTCCTCGGTCCTAACCTAGGTGGTCGGAGTACTCTAGTTTCCATTAGTGATAAAATATGACATGTATCCTATGAAATCAATCAAAATATATGATCAAGAACGACTTTAGGATAATGACTCTGATTTTTCATTCAGAATTCATAAGTTAAAAATTTTAGCTCTGACTGTCTTAACAATATAAAATTTTTATACTCTCGACCTAAATATTATTGACGAGAAAAGGTTAAGAAAAATATTAAAATAAATATAATCAGGATAGTTGTTTCCAACTAAAGTAGTAGGTTATTCCTATTTTTATGATGAGCAATATATACAATTTTAATTATTTCAATTGTAAAAAAATATATTTATTTGTGAATTATGCAATGAACAAGTCCGTGTATTAAAAACACGTCAACAACATGAGGTGTAGACCTAATTTTGACCATATATACAACATGGATATCGAATAGGACATGAAGTTAAAAGAAACTATGAATATCGGTACATTTGTATATATTTCAGAAAAAAAATATTAAAAAATACCACACACATTAAAGAAAAAAATTAATTTTTTTTATGTAAAACAAGAGTGTCAGCTTTTGATTTTTTTTTAAAAAAAGAATCAAGTTCCAATAGTTTTTTGTTAATTCTAATTCTAAGAATATTTATAAAATGTGATAATTAGCGCTAAAAAAAGTATTTTTTTATAGTAATAATTTAATCTTTCTTCAAATTTTTTATGCAACGAGAGCTTTAATGTATCGAACTAGTTTTCTTTATCGGTAGTTTGGTATACTTGATAAATATAGATATTTCCGGAACAAAATTTAACTAATATATTCTTATTATTAGCTAATCTTAATATAGATTATGTTAATAGTAATTAATATTATGTTTGTGAGGTAGTAGTTCAAATTTTTACAGTTCACACTCCATAGTCACTGCAAACTGTACACTGTTTCAGCGGCTGACATGGAGACAGGGTCCTTGTTTTTTTACTATTATTTTATGTTTTTATTTTTTTTACTTTTGATGTTATAGTTATATAGTATTATTTTTATTTATTTATTTATTTTAACTTTGTTTTATTATGCTATTCTCGTGATTCTTGCTTTTTGGAATTTTCCACATCCTCCTATATTTATTCCCACCACTCTATTCCTCTATTCATGTTACATACTTATATGTGGGAATATTTCACATGCACCTCTTTCTCTTTGCATCAATCTAGATGTACCATCTCAAAAGTACCTTCTATTTTTCACATTTTTAAAACTTATATCCTAACTAATATTAGTTTCATGTGTATAATTTTATGATTGATTGAATAAAATAATAGTATATTCAGTATAGTATTAGAGATTTGAGGAAGATGGTGTATAAGTATGCAGTATTATGTTTATCTTGTTAGAATAGAAAAGTTGTGTTTATGTGTGTTTGTATGGATACAAAATTTATATATAAGAATATAAGACTTATATATAGAAATAAATCATGGAAACTTTTATATCAAAACATTTTATAAAGAATAAAATAGGAAGAAAAATGTATCAAAAATATAAATTGAAAAGGATATCAATTTTAGATTAATTAGAAATGAAAAGAGTGTTATGTAAATGGAAACGGAGGGAGTCATTATATAAATGTCCAGAATTTTGTGTTGACTAGTTCAATCATAAATTTTTTAACTTTCTTTTTATCTCTTGAATTTACGTTTTTATTCATTTGTTCATAAAAATCACAATTGAAAATAAAACACTCTCTAATTAAATATAAAGATTTCATTGAATTCGTAATTACGTCTAACAAGTTCTAGAAAATAATATTGCTCATGATAGCTTCCTTGTTTATTTTATATTTTTTCAAGTTTATAGCAAGTAGGTAGGAAACAAAATGAATGTTATGATAACTAGCAAGTTATAATATGAGTTTATGATTACTTTGTATTAATTATTTCATTATTATGAAGTAGAGGGGTGTGTTGATCAATCAGCCAATTTTTTTTAAAAAAAAACATGCACTATAATGATCAATTAACATATTTTTCAGTTGTGTACGAAAATAATGATCATATAATTAAGTTATTGTGTTTGTGATGTCATTGTAGAATGATAGAATAGATAGTTTTCATTTTCAAGCTTTGATTGGATAATTATGAAGTAGTTACAAATAAAATAATAACATTTGACATATACAAATTTAATCTTCTCTATGTAAAAATAATTTCCTTTTATTTATAGGTGTTGAATTATTAGAATAAAAATAGATTTTAAACTTTTCATGAATATAAAAACATTGGAAGAAATTGAAAAAAAAAATCCATTAATTCGATTAGAAAAAAAACAAAGGAAAAGTGGAAAATCTAAGAGAACATATAGAGGGAGCCCACTAATAAAAATTATAAGATAATGTTTATACATAGTTTTATTAAATTGATAGTATCAGTAAAGAACATGCAAACACATTGGTTTTAGTTTTGGGTATATATGTAAAATTCTTGGGAGAAGTAAGGGATAGTGATAGGAACCAAGAAGATTCTATTCTATTATATATATATATATCATCTCATATATATTTTTTGCAGTGAAAACTCAACCCCACTTGTTCAGTACCCTCTCTCTCTCACATGACCACTTACTATATAATATAATTACAAAAATAAAATCAAACAATCCTCAAAACCACCATGGTCATTGTTATAATTATTAGCCACAAAAATATAAATTATATCTCAGTTAATATATATATATATATCCTTCTATTTTGAATGTGTATAAGGACACATCGTCTCATGTGATATCCTAAATGATAGTTTTCGTGAGAAACATTTGAATTCATATCTATATGTCACATAGAATGTATACAAATTAAGATCAAAATGTATATTGCTCCCTTTGTCTAATAATAATCATGCACTATTGGCTTGACAAGAGAGTAAAGATGCAGTAATTTATTCTTATTAAATATGAATTATCTAAACATTGAAATATTAATAGCAAGAGTAACATAGACACAGAGTAATGAACTATTAATTGATTTTATAAACTGAATAAATATTGTTGAAAGAATTTAAAATAAGTATATTGAACGGATAAAAATAGACGGAGAGAGAGTGAGAGAGTGAGAAGTTCAAGGAGAGACAGTTTAAAACAGAGAATGAATAAGGATAAAAACACCTAGTGTCTTAAACCTAGAATAGATACTCTTAATTAATTAAATAGTTTTATTAAGTTAATTAATGTGAATAATGACACCTTTTTTGATAAATTAAATTTTTAGAAATAGAAAGAATCAAAAAGAGTTGAAGGTAGGACAAGCTACAAGCTTCTTACCTCTGTCTCTTCCCACACTCTCTTTTGTCCTATTTATTGGACCTTTTCTGCAGCACTCAGAAACTCCACATTTTTTTTTCCTTTAAAAAACAAAAAATAATTACTATTTAAATATATATTGTTTTTAAATTATACTAATTTCTTGCATATTCAAGATTAATAAATAAAGCTGTTTCCAAAGCAAGCACTTGGTAATAGTAGTATTTTGTTCTTCAAAATTTCAGCCTACCCTATTAAGATTCCCTACCATTTACCTAAAATGATGATTTCGATAACAATTATGTTGTTAAATAATAAAATTCATCGTTAATTTTATTTAGAGACAAATTAGCAATAGATATTTGTTAGCTGCGAGGAAATTATCGATGAAATTTATAATAATTTATTTCAAAAATAAATAGTGTTTCACATTATAAATGAGATTTTATTAACGAAGTTTTCCAAGTTTTTATCCTTACAAAAATAAAGACAATTTTACAGAACTAAGAAAACTAAAAAAAAAAAGTTATATCTTTTTCAATGTATTTATAAAAAGTAAATATTTTTTTTAAAAAAAAATAAATTTTATTTTCTAGGAATGAGTAATGGAACCTTTCTAAGCTAAAAATAACGTAATGGAACCTTTCTAAGTTATAAAATTTGTGAATTTTGGATCCTAGTCTTTGTGAGTTTCTAGGTTAAATTTTTTTAATAATTTATACGCCTTAAATAAATTTATTTTATAAGAAAAATATTATATTCACATAATAAGGTGAACTTAATAATTTAATTAAACTGAAAATTCAAATATGTTCCATGCCATTATATTCCCATAGTAAGGTGAACGTTAACTGTTTGATGAATTCAACATAAATAATTAAAACATGTTACATGATACATTGGTGAAATATTTCATTCCATCCATTAAAAATTCACCAAACACAACTTTGTTACGATAAAGTAAAACATGATTGACTATTTATCAAAAATTTTCATTAGATTATCGATATATATAAATTAAATTTTGACTTATCGTTTAATCGAAATTTGTAAAACAAGGTTGAGTCAAAGTTGGTATTTTCTGCAAGATGCATGAGACTGTCTTAGGTACTCAGCATTTTGGAGATGGGGTGGGTAAAGAAAAAGATAAATAGGTCACGAGGGGGGTGGGGTGTATAATTAAATGATAAAATAATAATTTAAGATACATATATGAATGAATATAATTAATTAGAAAAAAAGAAATTAAAGAGTACACACGAGGAAGTGGCCATCTGAAATAAATGGGAAAGGCAGGAGAAGAAGGTACTATTTATTTATTTATTTTGTCATTTTTTCTACAGAAATATACACTACACTGATGACTGTCTTTTCTTTTATTTGTTTTGTCCTTTTATTATACTTTCTAATAATATGACAAAATTATTCTGCACTCTTCTAACCATTTTTCTCTACCTATTTTTCTGTCCATGTACTCTATATTAATGCATCCACATTATTATTATTATTATTTAGATTCCATGCTTTTCTTCCTTTGCAAAAAATGAGACAGTCTTCTCATGATTTCGAAAGTAGAACTTGATGTACCCTTATGAATTTTTATAATAACATACTCCCTCGGTCCAAAAATAATTGTCAGGTTTACATAATACACATTTCTCAAAAAAATACAATATATAATTTGATTAATATAATTCTAGAAATAATTATAAGATTTATAATAATAACTCTAATGACTCTTACATTTAAAGGCAAATGAAGTTTATATAGAGAATGGATTTTTGGTATACAGAGTATGAATATTTACGTGCTACTACTCTAATGACTTTTAAAAAACTGTACTTAGAATGGTTGATATTTTATTGAAAACCGCAAAAAGCAACCTTTTATAAATTAAAGTCTTCTTGTAACTTTAAATCAATAATTGTTAAAATGAATAATTATTAAGGGTAGAATTTGAAAAAAAATGAGCTAACTAGTTGTTGATTGTTTAAATTGACAATTAATCTTGGACATCTATTTTTTAGTATACCTGACAATTATTTCTGAACGGATGGAGTAGCTTATATTTATCGTCAAATATTTAAATGAATTTGAGCAAGAGTATAGTTTTAGTGAACTTATTAATTACTAGAGAAAATATCTAAAATATATTCAAATTTTGATCGAAATTATTGTAACAATATCGAACTTCGAAACGAATCTTTTACTCCCTTCACTATTTAATAGTGTATTTAAAAGGTATATATTGCCCATGTGGACATCATAAATATTGCATCATTATAAATAATAATGTGTCCATGCGGACACATATATATTTTTAAAATAGACTATTAAATAGTACAGGAGAAAAAGATCCTTCACAAAGTTTGATACTGTAACAATAATTTTGACCAAAATTGAAATATTTTCAGACCATTTCCCCTAATTACTACCTTCATTCATTATTTCTACATGTCACATTTAGATCAAACTTTTTATTATGGTAATCAATTGTAAATAAAATTTGCTTTACAGACGTGTCTCCTAATATTAAAGGGTATAGGTTGAAAATGAGTAGATTACTTGAGTTTCTTCCATTTATTTTTTCTTAGAGGAAGGAGAAAAGAGTCCTTTTGTCAACTATATGACCAACCAATCAAGATTACCTATCAAATTTTTTTTCATTTATAAAGGAACACAACAAAACTAAAAGTTGTAGTAAAGAAAGAAAAGAAAAAGGTGTAACTTTGTTTCAAATATTGTTGCTTTTTAATTTTTTTTTCCTTGGTCACACTAAGCAAAAAATCATCTAATTGATTAGATAAAAGAAAAGCATATATAAGTAGAAGATGGATTAGAATAACAAAGGGTGTTTTTTTGGTTTGGCCTCCATGCAAAAGCTCCTTTAAGTGAAAAATCACCAATAAAAAGTAGTAGCTTCCTCCAATAGACCATCAACCGAATACGGTGTAGCAGATGAGACTGATCCTTCATTAATAAGAAGTTTCTGACTTGTATCCTACATATAAATTTTTTTTAGTAAGGAGCACTTTCCCCCGAATGGGCTCTATGTGGTGTGAATCTAGAATAATCATGCTCTAATTAGCGGCGAAATTGAGATTTTTATTAAGGAGTTTAAAATTTGAAAAAGTGAATCACGAACTAATCAAAGGTGGTTCAATATCTACTATTATAAGTAAATAATAATGTTAATCATGTATAAATAGTAATATTTTTCCCTCTGAAGGGGGTTCGAATGAACTCCCTAACTCTATGCTAGATCCAATATGAATATCGAATACGAAATAAAAGAAAAACTTCCTCCAATTGAATTTTTTCCCACTCAATGTATAGGTCGAAAAGGAATTTTGAATGTGTAGATTTGCATGCATGGCTTGGATGTTTATTTTTATTTTTTATTTTTTGAACACTAAAATAAAGAAAGTTAATTTTAATACTATACTTTATTGGAGTTACATTAAAAGGAGAGAAAACAAAGGTCGTCTTTCCTCCATTTTCTTTTGTTTGAGTCTTTTCATTTCTCTTTTTTTCTTCTTCTTTTCTTCTTTTATTCTACTTTTATTTTCTTTCTTTTTCGATGACCCCTCTAAGTAAAGAACAAAATATTATGTGTATATTCCTGTAAAAAAAAATTAAAAAAAAGAATCAACTACCTATAGAGAATAAAGAAAAAGGAAGGTTGTATTGATTTAATTTGTAGCTCATCACAGTACAAGAAAATATGAAAATTAGTACGAAATTTTTCGGTAATTCAAGTTTCTAGTAGTGTCTATATAACAAAAATAGTCTTATGTCAATATTTTTTTAAAAAAATAATATTATTTACATTTAAAAGATCGGATACAATAGATTTTTATAAAGCTATTTTCGTTTATATTCAAACAACAAGAAAATTATATTGAACTATTTCCTTCCTAAGGTACAATATTTGATGTGATGTATACACTAAATTAATTACCACAAGAACATTTAGCACATCAATGATGTTATAATTTATTTATGTGTTTCATTCACAACATCACATAATTAGTTCATTGAATTTTTTCGAACTAGTAGTATATACTATCAACATGCTCATAAGCGTGAGTGTATATATAATTTTAATATTATACATGTATATATAATTAAATAAAATAGAGGAGAAGATTTATAAAAAGATGATTGGACTTAGGTAATTGACATGATATGATAATTTGGGACCTACAAAATAAAGGGGGTATGATGGATGAAAGGAAGATAGAAGTTTGTATGATTAAATAGAAAAGTAGAATTAGTGAGAGAATGTCAAAAAGGAGATGAAAATTAAAATAGGTTAGAATTAAGAGGGGAACATAAAGGCTGTTGGATCACATGCATATTACCTCTTTTTCTTCTTCTTCTATTGTTTGCTCTTCTTTTTATATATTACTCCGTCTGTCTCATTTTATGTCATTTTTTTCCGTAAATAATTGATCCATAATACTTGTCATTTTATAATATTACTATATAGTTCTTTTTTTCTTTATCCTTATAAGTAATTAGCTTGAAAATATACATTTGATCAACTTAGAAAAGCTAAGTATATGATTCATGTTCATTTGTTAAATTAATTAATCAAAATAAATTATAATTCATTTCATTGATTGAAAACTTGAGTTCAAAGAAAAAAGAAAATAGACAGATAAAGTTACATAATTTTTTTAATATAAGTATAAAATAAAAAATAACATATAAAATAAAACGGAGAAATACATACTCTCTTATATGTGTGCACCTCATCAAAATAACGTTGAAGATAAGAAGTTTGTAATTAACAAATTAACATTTTCCACACTTGCCAAGGCTACTTCTCCACCTCCTCAATCCAAGGGATTCTTATAACTATTTAGGATTTCATTAATATATACTCATAATTAATCGCTAATTAAAAAGACAAAAGAGATTCATCATTTATTATATAATGTATATTCATAAAATCTCAAATTCATAAAATTCAAATCATAATATCACTACTATTTATAAGTATTTTTTACATTATCGGTACCCTTTAAAATAAACTTTGAACTCTTTATTTTAAAGAAAGTAACTTGAAAAAAATAACCCCCACATTAGGGTCCCTCCATCATATTTGCCATCATTTCTTGCAGATGAAAGACCCTCTTGTCCATTTACTCACAAAGCATGCTTAAAGTAGAGTTTATACATATTTATTTTTATTTTGTATAAGGTCATATATGGCAACTATCAATAATGCAAAGAAGGTATAAATTGTAGTAATTTTTGATTGGGGCAATGAATATCTCATCATCATACACTATATTGGAAAACAAAAATATTCGTAGGAATTAATTATGAGCCGTTTGATGAGATTATTATTCATTCATCACACCATATCGATCTTGGAGAAAGAGATAGTAATATATCATCACTAAATCATTTTGGTGGAGTATTTATTAGTATTTGCCTTTTCTTCTTGGGGTTTGGTGATAGGAGGTAAAAGGGTTAAATGCAACTATATTTTGAATCATTTGGTCTCTTTCACTTTATTTTATTACTAGTTTTCTTTTAGTACGTAACTAATTTGACGGTGTGAAAGTTTTTATTAATAATATATATATAACTTAAATTTTATATCGTCTTAAATTCACATAGTTCAACTACAATTTATTAGCTTAGTTTATTGCATTATAAGATATTTTAGTTTATTAAAAAGTTAAGTTGATATATATTCTAAATTAACTAACGAGAAATCTAGTAAATATGTTCTCATAATATATTTCTTTTATTTAATATGATATACATAATCATAATAAAGAAATTAAAACATAATATGAATTTGTGACGGTTGAGTTATGACCAGTTTGTTAGTGCTAACTCATTTCAACTAAGTAAATTTTAGATGGATTATTATTCATTTATTTATTGACTCTACTCATTTTGATCTGTTCGATAGTTCAATCAACTTAGTGGACATCGCTAGTAACTATTACATATTTCTTAAATATGATATAATATTATTGGATGACTATTATGCTAGCTCTCAAATTAATGAGTAGTGCGCTTGATTGTTATTACCTGAATTTATATTCTAAGAGTTCTAGATTCGCCACTAAAACAACTTAGGTTGATCAATACATAATTGAATAAAAACTATTGCATTCTTAAAGTTAATTTTTTGAAGCACATTCAAATCCCAAAAGGCAAAAGTGTTGGCTTTTTATTAGAAATTTGAATACTCCTAGCATAGATAATCCCAAAAAATGAAAATCATTGTCAAATCACCGCAAAGTCGAAGTCTATATAGTGGTAAAAATCTGTGACTTTAATTTACTTCTTCAAAGTTCAATGTTCTTTTTTCTCACATCATTAGATTCCCACAAGTAACAGGATTTTAGGCTTTATTATTTCATGTTTTTTTGATCTTGATGAAGATACTATGGCTAGGGTATCGATAAAATAGAAATGATAAAAGAAAATTAAAAAGACATAACCCCGATTTGTAAGGTAAAAAAGTTTTTTTCGATAAATCCTCGAATCAAAAAGAAAAATATGTGTAGTAAAAATATATAAGACCACAAACTGGCAAAATGCAAAATGAGTTAAAAGAAAGATATCGTAATACACATTGAAGAATAAGAAACTATGTGATAACTAAATAATGCTACTAAAAAGAGAAGAGGAGAGGAGAAAGCTAGCCCCCTTCCCCTCCCACACAAAGCGCGATAACACTCAGCTAATTACTAAATTTTTACTCTAATTCTCGACCCTCATACCTTACTTATATACGGTCACATTCTCTTTCATCTAACATTGTGTCATGTCCTATCTATTACCACCCCCTTCGCGTTCTTTTTCAGCCAATCTCTACATACTTCTCCCAACGCCTGCTACAACCAACCTCTCACGCCTTCTATTAGTGCATCCTCATACCTTTTCTTCACTTTCCCGAACCATCTTATGTGAAGAAATATAAATCAATCACTTATCAATCCCTTCCGACTTATGATATCTGGATATAGAGTACTAACAGTAAGTTTGGCTAACAATGAAGTGCTTATCAAACGCGAAAGAAAAGAGACATTTTTTTATATATAATTCGCATAAATTTTGAATTTTTATTTTGAACTAAATGTATATTTAAGAATTACATGAACAAAAAAGTATACTATAGTAATAGTGTCACATAAATGAATTATATTAAGACCTAAGTTTAGCTAATGTTGTAAGAAATATAAAGCTAGCACTTTCTACTTTTGTTTTTCCTTTTTGAGTATCATAATAAGTATCAACTATATATATATTTTTGTGGTGCTTTTTTTTTGTTTTTTGGTGTATGCTGTGGGGTAATAGAGCCATAATTATGTTTTCTATACATGCAAAAGAAAAGAGATACATGGATTTTGTCAAAGTAGATACACTCACTACCTTTAGCACTATCACTATATGGAGTTTGCAGAAGATAAGGACAACCTAAGGAACTACTAATTGAAACTCCAACTTTTTGTGTTACAAACGTAGTGAGTCTTTTTTTATTATACAACTGTTGTTTCCCAAAGGGAAATTTATTATTTAGTGTCCAACAAACTCACGTGCATGCTCTCTCTCTCACTCTCGCTTAGTATGAAATTCGATAAATATAAAGTTAAAATATTGATCAAATATATAATTTGAATTATTAAATATGTTTTTTTCCCTCATAATCAATAAATTCATCTCAAAATAAATATAAACTTAGCAACAACCTCTGAAGCAAAGATAAGATTTGAATAAACTCTACTTTCATAGACTTTACTATATAGACTATACTGATGAATATATTGTTATTGTTGGTATATCAAACTAATTATTTCTTATTTAAAACAATTAAAGAAAATCAAATTGGCTATCAAGAAAAACATTTTCTCATCTCAAACATGATTTAATTTTTGTTTTCGAATCTTACTCTCTTATCTTTATGAGATAGAAAGACGTTGAATATAGTATATAAATTGGCTATCAAGAAAAACATTTTCTCATATCAAACATGATTTAATTTTTGTTTTTGAATCTTACTCTCTTATCTTTATGAGATAGAAAGACGTTGAATATAGTATATACTTTTATAAAATGATATTAAAATTCTAGTATATATCTTTTTAACTTTAATTGTGAAGTGGGGTTCAGCCTTTTAATTTAAGTAGTCCCCATATATATGTTAACAAGTCGAACTAAGTGGACCAACACACACAAAGATTGCAAAAGGGATCATGAAACTTTGGCAGATCAGAGAATAAAAGGAATTATGGAATTACATTACATAGATATATATATATTTTTATATATATTTGGGTTCCAGAACAAAAAATCAACATAAAATAGGTACAACATCAACATCCCTCTGCCACAAGCTAAGGCCAAAAAGATATACAAAGTGGAAGTTTAGAAGAGGCTCTCAAGACCCCACACCACCAAGTGAAAGGGCAAAAATAATTTAAAAAAAAAGATAAGAAGAAAAACAGCTTTATCAAAATAAGGAGCTGGCCTCTTTTAATTTCATGATGATAATTTAGCGATGGAGGCAGAATTTAAAATAAACACATTAAAACACGTATGTTTGGAATTTTATGTTATAACTTTATTTATTAATGAAGCTTATCAATCGAGCGATATGTTTTGAGTCATACCTGACCCTATCGCGAGGATCTTGCCATAGACAGAATATTGGTGTTGCTCAATAATACCCAACTAATTATTTGTTTTGTATAATGGAACTTGATTAGCTAGGTCTGAACAGATAAAAAGGGGTTAGGCCACGCATTTTTAATACAACAATAAAGATCAAATGTATACAATGCCTTAACTAATGAACATGAAAGACTTGTAATTTGTACCTCAAAAAAAAATCCTATGCATTGGTAAAAAGAGTTTCAAGTTACATTACTTACACAATCAATATGATGAATTCCTATAAATATCATTTGGTTGATATGACATGATATTTTTTTCTTTACATTGACACGATATATATATAGTTAAAAAAAAGATAAATATATCTCTGAACTATCGAAAATGTTATACATATATCCTCTGTCATACTTTTGGGACATTCATGTCCCTGCTATTCAAAAACTAGAGCGTATATATCTTTTATGCTAACAAACATACACGTGTCACAATCTTATCCACTATCGGATTGACGGATAAAATTGTGACATTTTAGTCTTCCATTAGAGTGAACGACATATTTGGTCTAATTTTTGAACGGCAAGGATACCAATATCTCAAAAGTATGAAAAAAAGTATTTGTACACCATTTACGATAATTTTAGATGTATTTATCTTTTTTCCCGATTAAAATTAGGGATAAAATGAAAAAGAGAAATAAAGAGAGTGATATGACAGAGGTCGGTTGAGGTGGAAACAATAATAATAAGAATAGATTTTTTGCAATATAGTTGTGATGATAATAATTATGATAGGAAGATGCGATGCATTATTCATGACTTTCCTCTTTGTCATCACTTTCCACAGCATCATTAACAAAGAATCTAATGTTCGATCATCTCTATTACTTCACTCTTTTTATTCCAACTTGGTTTCTTCTTATTACAACTAATATACCACTCATACTACATACGTACTTACACCTTGCCCCACTACTCCATTGAGCAGTGACGAATCCAATATTTTCACTAAAGAAGTTCGAAAAAAGTAAATTTTGAAACTCTCTAAACCACTAAGCTAACTTAGTCTTGTGTTTAGGAGGGTATATATATATTAGTATTGTCTTTTTTATCGAGAGGGTTAGGATGAACACCCTCGCCCCTACACCCAAGGGTTCCACTTTATTTATTTATTTTTGCACCCTTTTGTCGATACATTGGTAAGAAAATATGGAGATCAAAGATTAGGATAGTAAATAATCGAGCAATGTCTATTTTTCTAGTTTCCCTTATATGTATTACGACTCTCCTACTGTCTTTGTGTTCAATTTTTGTTAATACCTTTTATTATTTTGCTTAAAGTTATTGTATTCTTTGATGTTGCTACTGTATTTGTTTCACATACTTGATTCTGATATATTTTACTTTTGTTCAGGATTTATCGAAATGAACTTCTCATAGAAGTAAAACTACATACACACACCGTGTCCAGACTCGAGTCATAAAATTACATTAGATATGTTATTTATTGTTATTTTTGTTATCAATTTGCTGATAAAATTTCTAATAAACAAGACTTTTGCTATCTTTATTTAGTATAATTTTTTATCACCCTTGCGCAGTTGCATGATAACTATAATGAAATGTATGCATTTGCGTAAGATGTTACCCCTCAACGCCCTCTTGAGATAGTGATGAGCTTTAAATTTCTCATAGATATCGAATGACGATGCTCAGATATAGTGGAGCTCTTACCTAAGATTTGCACTTGATCTACCTCTGATGATGCTTCTCCAAATTACAATTCAAACAATAAAGTCACTCGATTTCTTTTCCTAAGCTTATTGATAAATATCATCCTTTTTCAGTTCTCTCTTTGTTTACCAACTGTTTTAACATATGACATAAATCCAATATATCCACTTTACTTTCACTCCAAGTTTTAACCTTATGAAATAAAGGAAGGAATATTTGATTTAAAAGCTTGACCAGGCCACTGAAATGAGTAATAATAAGCAAGTCAGTGGTAGAAGATAACTTTTTCTCCGATAAAATAGGCAGAAAAAAGCAAAAGGGAGTCTGTAAAATTGGCAATCCAAAGAGCATTATTTATTTTCACTGTCTAATCACCTCATACTCACTGCCCTCTGCTCCACTTATTATTAGTGAAATATAAAGGTGCACAGCTTACTTTACTGTCACTCCTCAGTGAAATCCACCGATTTATCACCTTTGAAAAATATCACTCACGGTTAACTTTATCGAAAGCTCAAAACACTAAATTTTTACAAAAATCTATTGTATATGCAATTTTTACTCAGCGTTGCTATAGCTCGAATTCATAACCTCCTATCTCAAGATTAAGATACTTTCCGTGCTAAGAAAAGCGTGTAAACACTAGCAAATGAATGTTATTAACCTTGATAACTTCTTTTTACCCCGGTAGAAGCTCCCA
Source organism: Solanum lycopersicum (assembly GCF_036512215.1). Taxonomy (NCBI): domain Eukaryota; kingdom Viridiplantae; phylum Streptophyta; class Magnoliopsida; order Solanales; family Solanaceae; genus Solanum; species Solanum lycopersicum. The sequence continues at coordinate 65,247,720 of NC_090803.1, read as the reverse complement.
CCTTTTTGCTCTCGACTCAATTTCACAACATTAGAATTGAGAGTGAAAGGTATTTAATATCTGAGCAAACTATAATTCTTAACTATGTGATTTTCTTTTATTTTGTGATTTCGAACCTGTTTTAAAATGTTTTCTTCTTTACTATGTGATTTTCTTTTATTTTGTGATTTCAAACCTGTTTTAAAATGTTTTCTTGAGGTGAAAGTCTATTAAGAATAGTCTCTCTTACATACATTGACAACATTATTTAGTTCTAAACTATTGAAACTCTCTTTCATTTTATATTTTCAGACTAGAATTGAAATATTTTGTTTGAGATGAGGTCTATCAGGAACTGCCTCTTTACCTAACAAGGTAGGGGTGATATTTGCATATGCTCTACCCTAGTCAAACCCCCTCAATGTACTGCTCCTGTTCCATGAATTTCTTTCTTTTTATATTTTCAAACTACTTTGAAATGTTTGCTTGAGCCGAAGGTCTATAGAAACAGTCTCTCTGTATCTTTCAAGACAGGAGTGATATTTGCGTGTGCTCTACCCTGGTCAGACCCTCATACTACTCCTGCACTATTTTCAGGATTCGAACACTAACAAGTTGGAATCAACTATAAGAATTTTCACAGACCATATTAACCATCTAAATTCATCTCAAGCTAACACCATACAAAAAAATTTGAGAAACAAACTTGCTTATATTGCCAACCTCAAGCCAGATTAAAGAGGAGAGCAGCAAAACGCAGAATGTATATTCTAGTCAATCGACAATCATCCAAGGCAGCAACGATAACACTGATCACAGTAAATAAAAGGTAGATAATATCCAGAAGTTGCATAGAGCAGTCAAGAACAAAACAAATCTCTCTAGAAGTTGCATAGAGCAGTCAAGAAGTACCAATAGGCATCTCAGACTCGATATACCAAGCATGTCTACAGTTACAAGCTTCCCAGCCTACTAAGTTTATAGCAAACAAGTGAAGACTCAACAGGGTAATGAAATACACAGCTCATAACTTCCAGTTACATAGAGGCAAATTTACCAGTCACGCCGTAAGATAGCTGATAAGATATCAACATATAGTAACTAATGCACATAAGAGAGGATAAGGTACCTTTGATTTGTTATCCATGATTTATAACAGAAACATAATTATTGAGTCAAACAAATCAATCAAAGAACCTACAAGTCAATCTCAAACTAATTGTAACCAAGATAAGAATACTCTCTACATTTTGTTCTATGACTTGCAAGAAATTTGTCTTTCTACTACAAACTAAGGCTTGTCCAATATAAGACTATTGTACTCGCATATGTATTGTTAGTACTACAACCACCTATGAAAATTGCACCTTACACTTTGTTAGGTATCTTTTGATCTCAAATTGTTGCTACAACACTGTTTTAACCACCATATTTTAATTATACATGTCCATTATATTTAACATGCCATTCTCCCAAGGATTGAATGTAAATAGCTAAACTGTTTGTGTTTATGTAACACAACCATCTATCCCACTTCACATCCATTCTTTTGATGGATGTTAAACTTGCAACACATATTTTGCTTTTTCTTTACTTGTCCCAAAACTCTACTATAATTTCACCATAGTTCAACTTCTAAAAGCAATAGTAACTTCGACTCCTTTTGGGATAAAGGACATAAACTCCTGGTTCAGCAAGTCAGCGAACTATACACAGATAGCATAAAAATCAGCCTCAACAATCTCTACTATTAATGCAGCAAAACTGATTCACCTCCACACTAGAACTCACCTTCACCGGAACCTTCATGGCTTAAAAAGAGGAGAAGCCAACATGGTAACATTTACAGCAAAATGAAGATTTTTTAAAAAAAATAACAAACCAACTCATAATCAACGTCTCCGTAGAAGCTACAAAACCTACACCATCTCTGTCAGTTTTTCTACATAAGCTGATTTCTTACACAACCATCATATAAACTGGTAACTAGTCAAAGCATCATAGTTGCAACAATCCCCTTTCTGGATATCTTAGTTCACAAGTTCTTCAAATGATTCTATGGTAATGCTTGCAATTTACATTCTGAATTTCCATTGCATCTTGGCTGCCAGGTCAACCAAATCAGCCAACTCTAAATATGCACATCTGGTTTTAAAATTCCTAAAATCGTTCTTCCTACAAATATTATTGGCTGGAGTTCACATTTTCTTGTGTAATTGTTTTGAAGGCCGAGTTACTCCTAACAAAAACTACAGAAGCAGACTAACCTTAAAAGGACAATTTTAAGCTATCATGTCAAAAGAGTATATTCAGTTCCACAAATCATCCCCAAAATTTTCCTCTACAGATTGTTTACTTCATAAAATGTACTACCACTTCAAGAACTTCCACATACCACCACACTGACACTCATCTTATAAGCACTGCAAAGACTAATCATACATAATGTGAAGACCATCCTGGGTGAGAAGCAGTTGGGTTCCTGCCAAGCACTTGCTGCAGCATCTTCTAGTTCAAGACTAGGACCTGACATATCTAAGAACAGCTAGAAGTGTTTATGCTGCTAAACTCACAGGTCAATCACTTGCTCATAGTTATTCACTAGGCATATGTGCTTATAACTACTCATAATTCAATAGATGAAAAAAGTCATTCTCAATCCTGCAATAAAATATTCATTCCATCTAATATGCTATTGTAATCAAAATGTAGGCTAAACCACATCATCTGTATAAACTAAGATAATGATGATGTACTAATCACACATCCAAGACAACTATATGGAGTAACATCAACAAAGCAGACAACAACTATTACTAACCTATCCCAAACAAGTAAGAAAAAATTCAGACCAATTCCCAATTTGTGTGTCACTGTAGAAGGGGTCATGCTAATTTTCTCTATATCAATCCAATTTAATAGTACGCCTTGAATAGGCTACCTATTGACTATAGGTGAAGCCAAGATTTTAACTTCATGGCTCATGCATTCTATATTCCAGGATTTCGACATCATGTCATAGTAATTGGATTTCAGGATTTATTTTTTTTATGTATAGAATGAATCTCTTGATACAAATACAGGGTATGAACTAAACTATTAGACAACCTTCTACCTCCGCCTCTTCTATCAACCATGATAAAAGATTGGGAGGGTTGACAACTATTTTAGAAGGGAAGAAACAGGTAAACAATGTTCCAGGATGTGTGGAAGCAATTGGACCAGTTTTTTTCTTTCGTATAATAAAGTAACCTAGAAAACCCAACAGCCAAAAGCATAGCTCAAAACTCGGTTGATAATGGGCTCACCCTCTGTACTACTCCTGTCTACAATTAGACCAAATCCCTACGGGCAGTCAGACCTGTTATTTTCTTTAGGATAGGCTTGATGAACTTGACTTAGATGAGACCAAATTTTAAGTGGCATTTAGCCCAGCTAAATACCATTTACTATGCACAGTAATCTGCTAAATCAATTAGGACACTTCACTTGCAGAGACTCAACATCAAGATCAGTATTGTCTTCTTAGCAGATTAATCTAACAGAGCTTCCTTTTTAAAAAATAAATAAAGAAACATGGCGAACTCTCTTATACCAAAGTGAACTCACTCCCATTCAACTTGACAATGAATATGTAGTCCATATTCACCATCGGTCTCTGCATGTATTAACTTACGTGTGAGTTGTGGCTGAACCTTAGTCTTCAGCAAATCTAGAAAATAACCAAAGGGGGAATTCCCAAATAACTGTAACTAATCATCGTTGTAAAGGCACTCAACTCACTTGATAAAAAACATTGAAATTGGCGTAAGAACACCAATGATTCTGCTTCTTTGCTGAATAAAGATTGCATGACATTAAGGCATTAATTAAATACACAAAACATTTTAATCTCAAAAGGTGTAAGAAAAGCTAGGCAGTGATAGTAACACAGATTCTATATCCAATCCATACACTCACACATGTTTGCAATACTTCTAAACAAGCCTTAGATGAACTCTTTGTGCTAAATTGAGTATTGTCCATGACCATACAGAAGGTAATAGGTTATCTGACCCTTTCTTAAGGGCATAATCTTTGGCCTGGAAGTTGTTTGATATATATCAGAATGGCAAACTAATCAGCAACTAGATACTACAATGTATACAATGTTGCTTATAGAGAGTATTACATTACACGATGTTGCTTATAGAGAATATATGCCATTACACAATTGTTACCATGATATAAACATCAGTACATACTGGTCCTGAAGGAAATATAACATCAGACAAGACAATAATTGTCATTGCATCCAAGGAAGAACCCTACATGACAATTAGACTGCCAAGAATTTCTACGTGAGTTTTCCGAAATATTTAGGTGGGGTAAAGGTTTATACAAGAAGTCAGTTGACCAGGACAGATAGCATAAATGTTGGCCAAGACATGTACATTAGATACACAATATCCAACTACATGTAAACTTCCATACCTATATACTTAGTGGACTGACACAAGGGACAAAGACTAAGCTTACTCTCACACTCTTTACACAGGCAGAGATGCTTACATGGTAACAATAGCATGCAAACTTCATTGGTTCTACAGACCCTACACGTCATCAACTCCTTCATTTCCTTGCTATCCCGGCAAAGCAGGTGGAGATCTGTAGCCCGTCCATTACAGCATGATGCTGTGTCATCTACCTCACTGTCACCACAACCTTCTTTACTATCTCTGCTCTGTGCATAAACATGTTGTAGATTTACCTTAAGTGTGTTAATCAAGTTCTCATTGTATTTGGCACGCTGTTGCCAAGCATTGGCTTCCAAAGCCAATTGTTCCATCCGCAACTCAAGTTCCATGTTTTTCTTGTTGATATCATCAACCTCTGTGTCTCTTTCTCGAAGTTTCTGAAGGACCTTCTCTTCAACATAGGTGATAGCCTGAATCTGATTAGCTTGAACCTTCTCCAATACAGCTTGCCTTAAGCGATCACCCTTTTGATAAGAAATAGAACATAAAGAGTTTTAGGCAGAACATATATAATGAAGCTATTATTAACACTCGTAACTATTATAGAAATGACACTAAGTCAAGTATACGATTAGATTCTAGCCTAAGAGATTTCGACTAGTATTTAGAATATCTAAAGCAGGAGTTTAAGATGCCAATATCCAAAACAACAAGATTAGATATAAGGACTTCCATTTCTATAATAAATAATTCACAATTTCTTAACCTAAAACGAGCATACCAGACAAACTCAATTTTTCTCTCTCAAAGAAGCTAATTCTCATTAAGTTCCATGCCTGCAAGCTCAGACATGGTAAACGTTATTTTTGTTGATATCCGTGGAGTCCAGACCAACTATTGCGCACCTGGACTAACTCCACAGAATACCTTCCACCTCCTACCAACAACATCAACAAGTACCAACTAACTCTGTCCCCTAGGGCTAGTCCAGATTGGAAGTTCATCTGAATGGATAACAATTACGCTGTAAATTCATCCGTAATATCCTTGTCTTAGACTTGTTTCAGGAATTCCTCACAACTAGCCTAGTTTAACCTCAAGGTTTAAAAGGGAAACTTCAGCAAGGAACAAAGCAAATATGTATGCTAGCTGAAACTTTTCAGTAAAGCAAAACACACTATCCTAAACTTACTTTTTGAAGCTAAAACAGCCTACCTACCTTGAGCCGAGGATTAGGCTCAAAGCTCGCTCTCGCTCTCGCTCTCTCTCGCGCACACACACACTAACACAATCAAAAGAACTTACTTTTTGATAATGGATACATCAATATTGTACATTCAACCCTAAATATTTCAATTAGATATTAATTAATCAACTGATGGATAAAAACCTGAACTTTGATGTATCTATCAATCTCAGCATCTTGTCTCTGCAATTCTCGTTCAATATCATCACCCACAAGCCCTAGAAACGCTGAGTCACACGACGAAGCCAAACGTCCATTATCCAGCGACAACCCCAACCCAGTGGACACCGATCGCCGCTGCAACAGATCAACAGAAGATATTTGAGAGTTGTTATTCTCCATAAAATCTTGCTCCTTAGGCCTCTTCTTCTTTGGCTCCAACCCATAATTCCACTGCAAATCCAACCCTCCATCATCAGCTGTACCAGGAGCCAACCCCACTACTTGAACTGCACAATTAAGTGAGAAACATGGAAAAAATAAACAATTAAGATAAAAAAGAGGAACCCCAGAAAGTTAGTTGAAGGAAAAAAAAAGGTAAATTTAGGAAGCAAAGAAATACAGGGAGGTATATAAGGAGGGTGTTGAGACTGTTCAGGAAGATTAGAGCCATTGAAATAAACAGCCGGGGTTGTTATCTGACCATCCATATTGTTGTACAAATCTCTGAAAAACAATAACATCATTAGAACAGCAAAAAAAAGATTGGATTTTTAACCAAAAAAAGGGGAAATTTTCATGAAATTCCTAAAAATTTTACCTGTAAGATTTGGACTGTTGCTGTTGTTGATGTGGTTGTTGTTGAATGTGTAGTTGGAGATGGTGATGAGGAAGCGCCATAGCTAGGTTTTTAGAGAGAGAAAGTGAAAGGGGGGAAAAGAAGAAGAGAGAGAAAAAAGTGGGTGGTGTTGTTTTCAATTTTCAATATTCAATACTGTGAGAATGTGAATGAGGTTCGAGAAGAAAAAAAAAAAGATTCTCCTATATTTGCAATTTCGTCCCTGTAATTTAAGGAATAGTCAAACTGGGTGTAATGGAGGAGTTTATGTGGATCCGGGTAGTAAATTGGGCTAGTCCTGATTGCCTGGGCCTGCAATAACTGATCCGAAAGGCCCGTAAATCACATAACGTTAAAAGTTAGTATAAATTTAAGGAATCCCATTAATTACATTCTGTCCCGACAAGTTTACTAATTACAAAAAATCCCTTAAATTTGTTGAGCCGTGATACTTTAGACTGTAGTGATACATAGTAAATGATACATGGTAATTTAAAACTGTTAAGAAAAAATAGGGGAGAAAAACGGTAAAGTTAATGTTGTTAGTAAAACAGCTTAATTTGTGGTAACAAATCATTAATCAGCATTAAATCAGCACTTAATTGGATATTAATTTCAAAATTTGAAAATCAAATATTATATCATCTATTTTGAATATGCTATTCAATTTACCTAAATATCAAAGATTATATCATCTGGACGACCAAGAAAAAGAAGAAGAAAGAATGCAGATGAAAAGATTTCGGTGAACACAAACTGTTGTGGACAATGTGGAGAAGAAGGGCACTACAGAAGAACTTGTACTTTCTACCCAAAAGAGAAGTGAATTAGTCGTAATGTTTCTATGATATTAAGAATAATTTATAACGTAAACATTTTAATGAATTTCAGTTTTCATTACAACTGCAAATTGAACACTTTGTGTTTAGATAAATAAACTTACAAACATGTGGTAATTAAATTTGAAGTCGCGCTTTTGATTATAAATACTTTGTTATTATTGGTGTTGATAAATATACTTGTGTCAATATTTGTTTTAAATATAAAATTTTATAAATCTTATGCTACAGTAAAATATATAAATTTAAGAATTATTAGGTAACATAATGTACATGATACATATGGTTTATCTAGTGTATCATGTACTTTTATTGTGTGTTTTTGGTACACATTGTTTATCTAATGTATCATGTACTTTTTAGTGTGTAACATTGGTTTGCACAATGATACATCTCCATTAAATAAAAAATACAAAAATATTATTGAGGTTATTGTGTACTTTACAATGACTATAAATCATGTATCATGTGAATTTATATAATTTAACTTGTGTAATGCTTTTTTTGTTATGCTTTTCTTGAAATATACAGTAAATAACTTTACTTTTAAAAAATAATACCAATTCATATGAATATGCTATTCAATTTACCTAAATATCATGTAAAATTTAAGGATTATAGGGTAACATATTGTACATGATACATACGGTTTAGCCAATGTATCAGTTATTTTTAGTGTGTGTTTGGTATATATGTATCATTTGGTTTTGCCAAAATACTAACCCGAGACAATGTAGGCCTAACAACAATGTTTGCTGCTTCTTTTTTCCTTTTTTGTTGTATTTTGACAACCTTTGATTTTGATGTTTCGCCAGAGTCTTTGTGTGAATCCTTCTGAAGATTCATAGGATCATGCAAAGACTTTTTCCTATTTTCTTTCCAATTTTCATCGTCGGAATCATATATCCTTCTATTAATTAACGGATCCATTACTATGATGTAATAGAACAATTAACAAAAACAAAAAAGAGAAGAATATACGAATTGATGATGGATTAATAATAAAAAGATGCTGGGTTCAAACTATTACAGATTAGGAAGAAATAGACGATGATGGATTAAGAATAAAAAGAAGAAAAGAAAAAAATGTAATGGGTTAAGATGAATGAAGATGATTAAGGAAAAAAAAGAACTGAAACTTGATGGAGTAAGAAGAAGACGGTAGAACTGAAAATTGAATTTTTACTTTTTTAAATTTCAAATTTTTTGAATTTTGAAATTTCAAAATTTGGTCTTTTAATTAAAATTAATTAAATTTAAAAATTCAAAATCAAAAAGCTGATTAAAAGGTGGAGTGTTTAAATGGATAAAATTTAAAATTCAAAAATAATTTAAGAGGTTGAGTGTTTTAGTGGAGAAAAAATAGGCATTAAAATGGGTAAATGTGTATTATAAGAGAGAGAATGTAATGTATCTAAAAACTTACACTAAAATAAAAAAAAAAAGGAATTATGTAATATTTAAAAAAAAGTAGGGAAAATTGAAGAATATAAAAATTGTAGTTGTGTATTTAAGTTATTTTTCCTAAAAGTTAATTATATTTAATTTTTAACCTTTTTTTAAAAAAATTACATTTTATACATTGCTATATAGGAAATTTATAGATACATAGATGACAGTCTATTTAATTGACCAGACTAAAAATAGTTGACGTGATGCGTAATGCTCACCTTTTTAAGTTGTTTGTTCATTTATTCATTTGATATGGAATTTAAGACATTTAAATTTTATGTTTAAAAATTAAAGATACATTGAATTATGAATATATCAAAATGTTCTTGGATATGGTAGTCTTAAACATATCATGTGATAAATTACAATAAAAGAATTATCAAAAAAATATTTTTTTAAAAAAGAAATGGACTAAAAAAAAGGGGCAAACAAATTGAAACAGGTAAAATATATGTATGATCCATGTATATTGTATATGTTTAATTGTGTATAATTAATGTATAATCTATGTATAACAACTAGAAAAAAGTAAGTAGTAAATTTGTTTGGTTATTTGAGCGAAGACACCAAAAATGAAATATAGGTAAAGTACACTAGTTATTAGTTTTAGAACCATATATTGCACGTAGTTCATTTAGAGTTTCGAATTAGTTTGGCTTAAACACTCTATGTGAATAAGTCTTTTTCGAATTTTGAATATGAATTTGACCTCTAATCGTAGAGTGTAAATTTAACCTCAATTGTTTTAATGTTTCCATGTTAAGTTCAAAATGTTTTTGAATGACGATTGTGCTTGTTTTAAATTTAATTTGGGTTGATTAAGTTCGAGCAACACTAACACTAATTATAGGAATACTATGGAACTATATTAGATTGGTGTTGTTGTAAATTTACGAATAATTAGTCAAAATATTATTTGTTATACTGAAGCAGCATGATAAAAACACATTAATTCGTCAATTTATGATTCAAATATGAAATTTGCCTTAGAAGCTACAGGGAAGTATTTGAAATGGATAATATCGATTCATATCGAAGAAAAAGTTCTTTATTGATTTAAATATTGTGCCTATGAGAAGATCGAGAAAAAAAATTATACTAACATGATACTTTTATTAATTTAATTTATTTCGTATCTTTCATTATTCACAAGAAAGAAATAGCATCTATATAATGATTTATTTCAAACTTGACTCTAAAATACTTTAAACTTCAAAACAATTCGATTAAGAGCAGTTGAAATTAAGGATATTATCCAAAGATTGATCTCCACAATTCTAAATTTCACGATATTGTTCTTGAAGTAATTTTTCGGGGTTCAAACTTCAGAACATAGTGACTTGACACGTGTGTGTTTAGTATATCGGAAAATATTTTCTCTAAAAAAATAAATTTCTTAAAAATAAATAAAGAAAACAAGCTACATAAATAATATTGCAATTTTATTATCTCTTCCTCGCATGTTTTCCTCAACCTTCCCAACACATTTCCCTCCACAGTATTTTAATACAATAGATAACATATAAATACTCTTGAGATAATATTTTTCGTTCACACTATCCCATCACCTGCAAAATTTAGATGCTTAAGATATTTTAGACCAATTCAAATGATAATCTTTGAATTTATGTATTTTTCCAACTGCTCTCCTTGATTGCAAATGGAAGTCAACAGCCAAAGTCCAAAGCTATTTGGTTTCCTTGATTGCCTGAACTATCAAAGCACATGTCATTTTCTATTGAAGTTAAATAAAAGCCCTTGATTTAGGGGAATTTTTCCGCCTTGTAAAATATGTGCGACTTTTTCCTTTTTTACTTACCTTTCATAGACGTGTAAAAGAGAAATGTAACAACTAATATGTAACGGAGGAACTTCATCCATTATCGACAGTGGATTTCATTTTCCATGTGACCCTTCGAAATTTTTATGAAGTTATGTGCAGACATAACAACTCCTACTATGTCTCATTTCTTGCAAAATCTTCTTAAAGAAAGAGACAACAGGACATACACAAAGTAAATATCATAAATAAATGATAATATCTGCATTGTATAGATTTTATGGCCTTTTTTAAAGTGTTGTCATTATTAAAAAGTGAACTAATTGAATGTCAATACTTCTATCATTATCAAAATTGTGGCTGCATAATTGATTTGAATATACAAAGCATTATAAATAAATGATAATACCTGCATCTTGAAGATTTTTTGGCCTTGTAAGTGTTGTGTTTATTAAAAAAGTGAGCTATTGAATGTCAATACAGTTGTCACTACTAAATTAAGGCTACAAAATTGAACTTTTACTCCAATATCGTAAAATCTTAATAGTTTAGTTGATTTAGAGGATTCGATTCCCTTCTCCTCCATCGAATATATATATATGAAAAAAAATAAAAAATCTTAACGGTGGAAACTCAGGAGACCATTATTCATTAACAACATGGAATTACACACTAATAATTTACTAATAAAATGAAGAAAAAAAAAGTACTATTCAACTTCCAAAACAAATAAACAAATCAATCTATATATTGTGGTATAGATTATTATATAATAACAAGGTGAATTAACATGAGAAATGAATAATTGTCACATTCTTGTTCTGTCCATTTTCCAGTAGCGGCTAGTTGGAAAATTTGTTGTAACATGTAACACAGGCTGTCCACATTCTACTCCAGAGAGAAAGTTGGTAAGTAGTGGGGGCAAAAGATAGAGACCCCAATAGCTATCAATTCACTTTGTTGACAATCAAGATTTGAGAAAAAAGATCAAAACTTTACCAACTTAGATAGCTCCATAATCAACTGTAGGTACAATTCTTTAGTGAAATTGCGGCGTTCATCTTCTGGGGACGAAGAGTAAGTAGACAATCAATTGTCTTGTAGAACTTGGGCTTTACCATTTTCCCTAAAACATAAGCTCTTGATCGAAGCTTGAAGTTTAATTTAAGTGGCACTGGTAATGGCGTCGCCCCTGCTGGTGTGCTCAAACTTGCTCCACCTCCATATAATGGAATCTTGTTCCCTATAACTGATACAGCTACAACTCTTTGGCTCTTTCTTGATTGGTAAAATTTCTTCATCTGTTTCATCAAAATCCATTTCACATATCAATCAAAATTGAAAATATTTAACCATCCATCAAAGGTGTTCTAGCAACAATTATATATATATAAACTTTAACTATGTAGAAACAGTCTAATTTTATGCCTTATCTAACTCCGCCCCTGCCCAGTGTAGAGAGATTGTTTACCCTAGATTGTCAGAGAACAGAAACTATAACAAAATGAACAATATGATAATCGAGCTATAGATTAAAATGCTTACAGCTCCGGATCCAATTGTGAGTTCTGAAAATGAGAGATCAAGAGGGGTTGATGTGACATGTACACCGAAAAATGATGCAGTATTACGGTAAAGGAATTTCACAGTAGCATTCATGGAGATCATATCAGTTGCTACTCCTGTGGCATCAGAACCAGCTTGAATCCCAAAATGATCAAATTTTATGGTCTGAAAATCAAAATACAACAAATACCCATTTCAGATCTCCCATCAAATCGTCCAATTTGTAGAATCAAAAGGATAGAAAACGACTTACCCTCATGGTGATTTTGGGTTTCTGAGGTCGACTAGCACCCCAAAGGATGAGAGCAAAGAAGGAGAAAAGGATGAAGAAACCAACAACAAAAGCAAGGACATAGCAACGACGTGGAAGAGATTTACTGGATCTATCATCTTCAAGTAGTCCTTCTTCCTCAATAACATCACATTCCTTCCAGGGCTTCTGCCCTTTGCGGTGGTGACGGCCGCCGACGCCTCCGGCGGCGTCGGGTAAAATCTTCCGAGATCCAGGCTTGAGGGAGCCGGAGAATCTGGAGGAAGAGGAATCACGGGAGTGACGGCCGACGGATGAGTGAGAGTGAGGAGGAGAACCCATGGGACTGATAACAGGAGTAGAGTGAAACGACGTCGTTGTCTTCTCGCCATCGTGAGAATCACGTGACGGACTTTGAACGTAATACGCCGTCGGCCCTCTATTGTCCGGCGACGAAGGAGCCAAGCTCGTATCTTCTGAATCAGTTTTTGTATGCATTTTTATGTTTTGGCCAAGATAGAAGAATTGTTGAAGTGTAAGACACTGAAATTTGGTAACTCAATTTCTACAATTTAATATGTAAAATGCAAAGTACATAGTTTTGGTTTATTATAATTTTAATTATCCACCGACGGGACATAAGTGGAAAACCAAATAATAATAAGAGGTCTAACTAACATTATACATTTTATTATAGATAAAAGATTTTTAGTCTCATTAATCAAAATACAGCTGCCACAGAGTTGGCAACTCTAGTAGTACAACGCGTATTCAATATTACTCTTTCATCCATCTAAAAAGCATAATACATATATTTTTTATCGTATATGTCATTTTTTGTTCTACATATATTTTGTCATATAGAACTCATGTATTTATTTATTTCAAAATTGAATAGTTAAAACATCTGTTTGTTCATTATGAAAATTGAAGATTAAAATTAAAATTTAAAATCAAATTTAAGATTTAATATATGTATTATGCAATCTAAAAATATGATAGATTTCACTTTTTTTTTTAAAGTTAATATCAAAATTAAACTGAGTTTTATAAGCCCAAATATTTACTTTCTTTTTTTCTTCTTTTTGTTGTGTTTTAGTTAAATGTAAAATGAAACCTAAGGGTCAAGGAGGATTTTGTTGATATAATTTGTGTTTGATTGTGAAATAATGTGTATTTTTTGGAAAAAGTAAAGGAAAATGGTGGGTTGGGTGAGTGGGATCCACATTTAAAAATTCATACCATGTGAGTTGAGAAAAAAGAAAACCATTTATTTCCCTTTTTTTTCTTTTTCTTTTTCAGTAATAAAAAATAAAGCATGTGGAATGATGCATTGTACTAGCTTTTTTTTTCTCTCTGTCTTGAGGCAACCCAAGATGCTTCTGGTCATACACTTCATTGAATACCACCAAAGGATGTTGTGAAATTTATGAGGTTGTTAGTTTTTAATCGAATTTTAAATAGATATCGAATATTATATTTAAAATAATAAAAAAAAGAGTAAGAATGATGTAAAGGATAAATTTTTTATTCAAAATTTCGCATCCCAAATTTAGATAGGAATTCAAACGTAAAATTTCATTACTGTATATATACGCGAAGAGTTAGATTTTTTCTTATTTGTTGTCGAAATATGAAGCAACTAGGCCAAATGGTCCTTAGTCTGTTTTAGGCCTTTGTTTGCCGGAATATCAACAAAAGGGACACTGGTAATAGATTTAGGTCCATAGACGTACAAGACTATATTTTATCTTGGAAAAATTAGTATCATATTTACTAATTATCTTTTTAGTTTTTGTTAGTGAAAAACTTACAAGATAATAAAATTGCAAGATTACAATTGAAAATAAAATGAAGAAAGTAATCTCTTCAGGCTGAGGCGCAGATATCTCGCTTTCTTTAAGGAGATTCAAGCCCACTGCAGCAAATGTTTTCACCGGTCCAGCAGTAGTCCTCTTTGACTTGTCCCCTCTAGGATACAACAGCCTTCACAAAGTATAACTCAACAACTCTGGATAAGAGTTGAGTCCAAAGCTCTACAAAAAAACACCTCCCTTCAACTAATAAGAACTTTCTTTTAGACTAACTCTTTCACTCTTTGTTTTCTCTTGTGTTTTGTGTGTCTCTAAAACCAAATGAAAACTACCACTATTTATACTACAAGAAGTCTTCCTAGCAACGAATAGGAAGATAATGGAGGTAGTAAATAGTGAAGATAATGACATTAGGAGTTTCATAGGTTACAATGGGAGTTACATAGGTTACAAAGAGTAATGTAGGAATTAAGAATGAAATACATTGATGGATAACCAATGCTAATGGATGATGTAGAAGTCATCCATTCCAATGTTCATTCTTATAACTCCAAAATAAAGCAATTTAATATGTTAAATATTAATATTAAAATGCTAATAACCTAACAGTTTTAAAATAATTTTATTAATAATTTTATGATAAATTTTAAGTCAGATATAAATATATACATATATTTTTGCTACCATATACACTGAAATAGGGAAAGTGATGAGCAAGATTGTCTGTACAATCCAGATATATGCGAATCACACTAGATAATCCTAGATACATTCAAAAATTCAGATAATAAGTAGAGAACTGAGCGAGAGAGTTATATATATGTGAATCCATTTGAATACTATATATCCAAAATAAATAACACTCAACTTTAACCTATGTATCCAATATATTATCTAAATATGTTACATACATGTATTCGAAGTCTAAATTCTAATAGAATTTGTAATATTAAAAACTCGCTCGAAGGAAAATAATTTGTGTTGTTCCTCCTTTTTATCTTCCAATCGAACGGGCTTTTATGCCCTATCCAGTATTGTTGGGCCGTCTCCTAAGAACCAAAAAGAAAGCCCATCTATTAAACGTGGCCTTTTTGCTTGGGCTTAGTATCCGTTTGAATTGACTTATTTTAAGTGTTTTTAAGTCAAAATAATTTTTATTAAATTGTTTTGAAGTGTTTGAATAAAACTAAAAAGGGCTTATAACAACTTATTTTAAAATCAAAATAGTCATAAGTTAAAAATCCAAACCTATAACTTTTGACTTATAAATCATAAGCCAAAAATTAATCCACACATGCCTTTAGAAAGGTCACGTTAACAATTTGAGCAAATTATGATAGAGTCAGTCGATTAATTTGCAATAGATGTTTATTTGGAAGGTTAGTACTTTAATTTTTATATAACAATAAGTACCTTGCATTTATAAATAATTGCACTCGAATAGGAATTGTTTAATTAAATTAAAGTAGTTGACTATGGTAAACTCTTAAATCAATGGTAATTGTTAAAAGTTATGTTGGAAAAACCATTACTTCGAACAAGCTACACCTCGTCTAGTATAGTTTTAAGCAAGTTATATCGTGTCAATGTATTTTTTTAAAAAATTATTAATACTATCATTATTTAAATATATAAATTTCAAATGATCACTATCTCTTATCAACGCAACCATCTTTCTATTACAACCATATACCATCGATTGAACAATTTTTTATTGGAACAACTTTTTATTAATTTATTGACCACAATGCATATTTGTGATACCAAAGACGCATTGAAAATTGGACTTTGGAACAGTACAATATATTTATATTGATCATGTATATAGATGCAAAATATTGATGTGGATCACGGACTATATCAAACCAAAAATAGACAAAATACAGATGACTTCCACTAATTATATTGTTATAATTTTCCCTTACATCAAGGAAAAAATTTGTGAATTACTTACAATTCATGACTTAGTTACTCTATTGTATCATTCTGTTAAGGCAGGCTGATGTAGGCGTATTTTATATATAGATTCGATAAAATTTAATAGCTTTCACTTTGATTTTATCGTATTAAAAGAATGTCACCAAATATATAATTTTTTCAATTCAATTTGTAAGGCATTTTTTTTACTTTTAGCCAGTCTCATACAGATATTTGGTAACTATTTAGCTTCCGTACTCTTATAAATAGTTTATCGTTAATGATACAGTTTGTTTAGCTACCAGAAATTCTATAACTTTATTTTAAATCACAAAATTTCAATTTTTTTATCCAAGCTTTCATCTTTGTTAATCTCTTAATGGTTCAAACTCACAATTTTAAAGCTACAGGTTAAAATTATTTACTGAAGCAACACACTTTTGTTCAATTACAAAAATTATAAAATTAAAATCCGAAATCTATATATCACGAGCCAACTAAATAGGCTCGAGTCTTCAACATTACTAGGCTCGAGTACTCAACAAAACTGAACATACAAAAAGTTTAATTTTTAGAAGAGAAATGTGAGTTATCATCTAGAGATTCTCAATTGACGCTGGCAGAAAGAGTACACTAGTCAATTAGAGACATTGGAAGCTTCATCCAAGAAATGGGCTTATTTTACAGCATGCAGTCACGGGAGGCCACGGATTTTTGGCTCATCTTCCGGTCCGGTGGGCCCATACATAAGTAGCGGATTTCGAATTTTCATAGGGTCCAAAAAATAAAAAGTATAGTGCTAGAGATTTAAATTTAAAACGTGAACCTTCTAAATCACTTAGACCATGTTATTTTGAAGAAAAAAAAACCTTATATATACGATAATTTTTATCGAAAAAGTTTGAATGAACACCCTCGTTTAGTCCTAAATTCGCCTCGGCCTACAATCATAAAATAATTGGACCATGATTATATATATCATCTAAGCTCGTGATCATTAGTGTCCACTATCATTTTGTCAACTTAGCTGGTCCATATCACTGAACATTTTCTCAAGCACAAGATACAAAAATATATTTAATTCACTTACGGGCATGATAGGGTAATTCTCAACTAGACTGTCTTTGAATTCCAGTTGGAAAATGCATGAATTTTTACTAGAAGCCTAAAATTCACGTAGAAAATATAATTGTTTTATCTAAATATATATTTTGTGTTGAAAAACTTGGATTCAAATGAACACATTATGATATTTAATGTTACTTATTAAGATTTTTTAAGTAATTTTAAATATTTTGATAGCTCTGTATAATACGTCTGAAAAAGAATTTTTAATCAATACATAGGGTATTTAATGATATTCCTTTCCTATTTGATTTATTGACCGTTTATGGTAACGCATCAATATCTAATGTGTGTTGCGTGCCTATATTTATTAATTTTATTCGACCGACAGCAATATTGAGAGGTATTGTTATAAATATGTTTTATTTTCTCAAATTAGTCGTGAATAAAATATTTATATATTTAAAGGAGTGACCATTGTAAAATTAATGGTTATATTTTATTATTTTTTAATTTAAAACTTCATCTCATTATCGAAGCCTCTTTTCTTAGTTTTTTGTTATGAAACACCAAATTGATAATAGCTACTCCTTCGTCCTATATAAGTTTGATTATTTTATTAAAAATAATTTACATATTAGTTGTTCATTTTATTATATTATTTTTTTAATCTTTTTTTAACATGTTCATATTTATTTATAAAATTCTTAAAAAGTTTTTAAAGGGTAAATTAGTAAAATAATCTTTTTAAAAAAGTAAATAATCAACTAATATGGAACAGATATGATACTTTTATAAATGTTATCATTAAATATTTAAGGAAAACCAACAATTAGGTGTTTGATAAGTTAAAGAGTAATTCAGAGTCTCAAGTAATATCTGCAGGTTATCACTTTTACTGATAGCACAAAAACAAATGTGAAGAATATATAAGTTTATTTCACATAAATTATGTGTTACAATATCACATTTAGAAAACAAATTAGTTAAAACATCATTTCACTAAATCAGTTATGTCCTCTCAAAGGATCCACTCTTATACTTGTTGCAACAATTGGACTTTTGACTATGTATTTTCCTCTAGTTTCCATCCAGCTCAATGAACCATCAACCACAATATCATCCATAGTTATTGGACCTTCTATTCTTAGCTTATAGCTTTGTTTTTCATACTTTTCTTTGAAAATCAACTTATTAGGTACAACAGTAACTTTAAATTTACCCATTGGAGTGAGCTTTGCTGTGTATATTGATGTACCATCTTGTAAGTTAGTCACTGTTCTTTTGAATTCTTGAATCCTTTTAGGATCCGAATCGCTGCTATTCCGGTTGAAATAGCCAATGAATGATGGATAGTTCAAGTCTAATGATGGGTTGGAGCAAGTGTAAGTTGAGGATCTTGTGATCGTTTGTATTTGTTTGGATGTGAAGTTCAAACCACAGAGGTGGTTAACATAATCTTGTGGTGTTGCATCATAGATGAGTCCGGGATCCAACGCTTTGTTTGGATCGATATGGCCAGCTCCCATAGCTAGAGGAGTAGCAACACCATTCTTCAGACCTGTTGAGACATAATATGGTTAAATAATCACAATTCTGTTCTATGCAGTTCAATATTTCCACGTGTTTATTCTATGAAAAAGAATCGAGTTTCTAGATGAGATGGTCAAACAGTTCAACATTACCTACGTCTTGGATGGGGCTTTCCGTGTTGTCCAATACATAGGCTGTGGTCATCATGGCGGATCGGATAGCAGCAGGGCTCCATTCAGGGTGTGCACTTTTTAGAAGTGCTGCTACACCAGAAGCATGTGGACAAGACATTGATGTGCCTGATATAATGTTGAAGTTACTATAAAGTTTTCCCGAGGTAACTTCAGTTACTGGTGTTTCTTGTGGCCATGAAGCAAGTATTAAGGCACCAGGACCCATAAGGTCAGGCTTTAGAATTGTAGGACAGCTTGGTGATGGTCCTCTTGAGCTATAGCTAGCAACTTTTGGTGCTGGTCTAGCACCAATACGCGTCACTTGGAATTCAAGCTTTGCGTTAGGTGCAGAGTCACTCCTAACGTACTCAAGAACTTTATCACCCTCTTGAATGTTCAAAAACACTGCGGGAAATTCACTTTGGAGATAGAATTCCAAGTCAGTTGAATTAGTTATGAAGACTGCACCAGAAACTTTTGAATTTCTTACATTGTAGACGTCCTCGCTAACTGAATCATTATTGTCAATGCAGACCACTATTCTGTGTGCATTTTTCTGCAGTTCCTTATCATCTTGGCAGTCAACGAAGCTAATGGAGCTTTCACTTGAACTAGAGTTCCCCGGGTAGAGCGATAATCCAGTGACCGAAACTCCATTTCCAAGTGTTACTGTGCCAATAAACTCGCGGTCAACTGTGCCAGCAGCAACAGTGAGCACCCAAGGCGTTCCATTGTGCAAAGTTTCCAAAAAAGGCCCTTCATTTCCTGCAGATGTAGAAACAAATATGCCTTTCTCCAGTGCAGCAAATGCAGCAATTGCAACAGGATCTTCGTATAAAGGAAGCACATCAATGCCTAATGATAAGGACAATACATCTACACCATCTGCAATTGCTTGATCAATTGCTGCAAGAATATCAGACAAGAATACACCTTCTTCCCATAGAGCCTTGTACATGGCCACATGAGCCTTTGGTGCTACACCTGTAGCAGTTCCAGCAGCATATCCAAAAAACGATGCACCCTCTACACGACTTCCAGCAGCCGTGGAAGAAGTGTGAGTCCCATGTCCATCCGTATCACGAGCAGAATCCATCGAAATGGTAAGATTCGGGTTGTTAGCAAGTAGGCCTTTATTGAAGTAACGAGCGCCAATGAGTTTCTTATTGCACAAAGAGGTATTGAACTGAGTTCCACTTTCACATTCTCCTTTCCATCTTGATGGTACTTCATTCATCCCATCATCACTATAACTTCTACTCTCTGGCCATATCCCAGTGTCAACTAATCCAACTATAACATCTTTGCCATAATCCGACTTTGGCCATACACCAGACTCAGAGTTAAGGCCAAGGAATTGAGATGTGTGGGTTGTGTCAACTTTAACCGACATATCCTTAATCGAAGAAACATAGCCCGGAGAATTCTTAATAGCTTCTATCTCAGAAGGAGAAAGACTTGCACTGAAACCATTGATGGCATTAGTATAAGTATAAACTAGTTTAGAGGACAACAAGTCTTTGCTATCTGATACCGAAAAAAGTGTAGTCAAGTACCAATTATAATGGCTAGAAAAAGCTTTTGGCATGGCTGACAAATCCATATGAATGATATAAGTTTCTGACTTTGCCAATTGAATTATAGAAAGCAACCAAATACACAAGGCAATATAATTTGCCATGTTGAGTAATATTACTCAAGAAGGATATTTTCTTGAACATAAGCTAATTTACTTATATAGACAAGTGAGAGGTATGGGAAGCCAAAGTATTCCCTTTACTTCCAAATTGTCCATCACTTTGTCCATAATTCCACTATGTACCAAACATGTTATATATTATTGGAAGTTAGCAACTATTTCAACTCTGCACCCCTCTGCAATCATTCAGCTAGCTGTCTATTGATAATTTCTCCATCTATCATTTTCAAAATTGCTTTAGTTCAAGACTTGTAGTCTTCTGTCTTTAAATATAAGGAACAAGATATTTCTGTCTTGTTTCATCAACCATTAAATCTGTCGATCGAACGCCTATACTTTTAAGTACTCATAATGCACAGTGAGGAGTGGATCCCTCATATATAGTGCCATTGCCACCAAACTTATTTTTTCTCTTAAACCCTTTCTCCACTTCTCTTTTTATAAGTCTTTTTCTCATTTTGATAGTGACAATCAATATCATATAGCCATGGGCAAAAAGAGTAAAGGGAAAGAACCTATATATATTGCTCCATTAAAATCATGATGAACATTGCTTACATTACATATGATCCAAACAAATTGTTTTAAAGTGTGTGGGGAACCACCCATGTGTTTTAACTAAATAGAAGATAGAAGTCACTAAGGGCAGAGTCAAGTAGGGGCCGAAGGAGTTTATCCGAACCCCCTTCAACAGAAAATTACACTGGTTATACGTGATTAAAATTATTTTTTTATGTATGTATAACTGATGTTGAATTCCTTTTGACTTTTTACTTCTTCATATTTTGAATTTCTTTAGTGAAAATCCTGGCTCTGCAACTTCTGCAACTGACTAGTCAAAATGCCAAAACTATTTAGTACAACAAGAATTTAAAGCTGTGGAAAGTTCTTCCCACTAGTAATATGAAAGTTTTTTTTCGATAATAAAGAAGACCTTAAAAGTCAAGAGTGTTCATAAATGCAGCATAACAAGAAGATCTTCATTATTTTGTTTTGTTAGTTAAAAGAAAAAGGTTCTTCAACATGACAATGAGTCGTTTCAATTTATGATTTTGGATGGGAAAGAAAAAAATATTACACGATTAGGTTCACTTATTATATAAGAAATTTCTTATGATAAGCATTAATTGATAACCTTGTAAAAATAATAATTAACCTGTTATCACATGTTTAACTAGACTATTAGTATAACAAAATAATTTATTCATGTTAGTGTTGTACTTAATTTGAAACAAATTAAATTGTAAAAGTTTTTTTATTCAATAGAATGAACCAAAATATAAGTTATATGTTACTTGAAAGAATCTCCTACTAACTGAGATACTAAATTTGAAAGAAAACCAAAACAACAAGGTAAAGGAAATTGTAAGTTGCAACTGTCATTACCCAAAAAAATTGTTGTTTTTATTTTCCAAGTTAAAGGAATTTCAAGCATGTAAGTCATAATTGAGAACTATTTAATTATTGGAAATACAAGGCAGCAACAACATGTTTGATTAAAAAAATTGAGGCACTAACTTATATGGGGAAATCATGTGAACTTAGATCAATTATATATATGAATAGATTTAAAAATTAAAAAAAAAAAGTGTCTGCTGGACGGATGGTCATTCATAAATAAACCACAACAACATAATCGATATAATCCTAATGTGATGTTTTAAGGAATGTAACGCAACCTTCACGACTCTAATAACGTATATCAAAATCAAACAAGGAAACAGTAACTTAAAAAGAAGAATGACAAAAGAACAATGATAGGAAACTTCTGATTCTGGATTTACTTTTTGATATTATAATCTGATATTAAAAATCTACTGGTCCTACTAATCGAGATTCGTGTCAGTAGATTTCTGATTCAGTAATATAACTCTAAATTCCTCAGATTTTGTTATTTTACTCTAGTTCTTTATGTACCTTCTTCTTTTTTTTCTTTTTTTTTTTGTGATTACCAAGTTTGGATCATTGGTGCAACCACAATTGGACTTGTTACAGCATGGAGACCAAGTACATCGACCCAAGTTATCGATCCGAATACAATTTCTCCAGTTCTGTTACCGCTATATTCAACTGTTAATGTATAACTTAGCTTATCATACTTGCTGCTGAAGGACAATCTTGAAGGATAAACACTAATGTTTGTGTTCGATGGCACGGTCATATCTATAGAATAGTTAGCAGGACCATCGCCAACGTTTGTCACTGTCCTTATGAACTTTTGACTCAGTGTTGCTCCAGTTTCATTAGTGTACAGCGTGATGAAGGATGGGTAGTTAAGATCAGAAGATGCATTTTGACAAGTGTAGGTTGATGATCTTGTGATTGTCAAGATTTGCTTGCGAGTGAATTTCATGGCGCATAAAAGGTTTATGTAGTCTTGTGGTGTGGCATCATAGATAAGGCCTGGGTTCAGGGCGAAGTTTGGATTAACTAACCCTGCTCCCATAGCCAGAGGAGTCGCGATACTGTAGTTTAGGCCTGAATCTTTAATGGGAGAATTGGTGTTGTCAATGTTGATGGCAGTAGTGATCATTGCAGAACGGATTGCTGCTGGACTCCATTCAGGATGTGCGCCTTTAAGAAGTGCAGCAATGCCAGAGGAATGTGGACAAGCCATGGATGTTCCTGAAATCATCGCGAATTCACTGCTCAATTTAATATCCGGATATATAGAAGTTGTATAACCTTTGGGAATCCAGGATGCCAAGACTAATGACCCTGGTGCCATTATGTCTGGCTTCAAGATTCCTGGGTAGCTTGGCGAAGGACCTCGTAATGAGTAAGTTGCAACGACGGGTGCTGGTGTTGATCTCATGATTGTCTGTTGGAAGCTAATGCTGGCAACAGGTTCGGCACCAGATTTAGCATAACTGATCACAGCTGCACCATCCTCAGGGCTGATAACAACTCCGGGATATTCAAACACTTCATTCTCGAAAATGAGTGGATCATCAGAGATGTATATAGTAGCAATAGCAGAGGATTTAACAATGACATCAATTTGCAAAGGGAATTTTGCATTTTCGCATATGATGATTTTATTGCTGAAGCTGGATATGGAAGTTGAATTGCAACTCGATATTGACTCGTTGTAGATAAGTGGGAACTCGTTGACAAGGGCGCTAACAGGGTACGTTGACCAACCACTGATCACTTGTCCATTTCCAAGAGTCAATTTTCCAGAGAGGACACGATCAATAGAGCCAGCAGCAGTAGTCAAGAGCCAGGGGATTCCATTGTGGAGTCCTTCAGGGGGGTCAACTAAATTTCCTGCAGAAGCGGAAACAAGAACGCCTTTCTCCATGGCACCAAATGAAGCTATGGCAACAGGGTCTTCATACAATGGAACAGAATCAAATCCCAGAGAGATGGATATCACATCGACACCATCAGCAACAGCTTTATCCATACCAGCAAGCACATCAGAAGCGAAGCGTCCTTCATCCCAAACGACCTTATATATAGCAAGCCTAGCACGTGGCGCGACCCCTCTTGCTGTACCAGTTGCATAGCCAAAAAATGAAACACCCTCGACATAATTTCCACCAACAGTTGATGAAGTATGCGTTCCATGACCTAGTGTATCCCTGCCTGAATCCATACTAAGTGTGGTATTAGGATATGCAGCTTTAACTCCTTTGTTGAAGTATTGAACACCAATTAACTTATTGTTACACATTGAAGCACTAAATTCTTGTCCAGGCTCGCATATACCCCTCCACCTTGACGGAATTTCAGTCATCCCATCATCCATATAACTCCGACTCTCTGGCCATACTCCAGTATCAATGACACCAACAATCACATCTTCACCATATTCAGAAGCTGGCCATAGTCCTGACTCAGGACTTAGACCAAGGAACTCAAACGTGTGAGTAGTGTCAAGAGTGACCATTTTATCAGCATAAGCCGAGACAAAACCAGGCAACTTTTCAAGAACTTTCAATTCATCCTCAGACATAACAGCACTGAATCCATGAAATGCATTGTCATACGAATAAAGTAGCCTTGTCGGATTGATAGAACTTCCACTTGTTGTATCTTTCAACTTGACAGTTTCAAGAATTGAAGAGTGCCATTGCTCATGACTAGTAAAAGCTTTAGGCATGAATGACTTATCCATATGAATAATGTAAGTTGTTCTTTTTGCTAATGCTGAATTAGCTAAGAGGAATAATAAGAACAACATACAAAGAAGAGGCACTCCTTTAACTAATCCCATTTTTGGATTCTTTTTTGCTTCAAAACTCAGTTTCTTGTGTTATTTTTTTCATTTGCTCCAATATGCACATATTTATACTAAGGGCATGGAGCATTGTTCTTCTTTGAAAACCAATTTTGGGGATTTAATTCTTAAGTTGGATTAGACCATTTTTGTTTTGTTTGCCATATAGGTATCTTCTCCATCAATTATCAAAACTTCGTTTGGATGGTTGTTATGTATTGTATTGTTCTCCATCGTTACATAATGTTGCACATTCATAATTTGAATAATAAACCTATAAGAAAAGTAAAAACGGGTAGTACTACCATGAAAAGGTAGGGTAAAAGATAAAACATAATTACGATTAAATAATGAACAAAGACAAAATGAGACGAAAATATTAAGGTAACAACACAATTACACCAAATCGGTCATTACATATAAAATGGTTCTTTTCATCCTTATCAAACAATATACTTAAACAATATGATGCAATAAAATTTAAGTAATGATCATAAAAAAACATTATATGTAAACTATCGATAGAATCCAATACAAACGTAACAACCATCTAGTTTGTTATTTCCAAGAATGTTATGTTTCTATATCTTTACAAGATTTTGAGACGTCCGATAAAACTTCAAGCATATACTAACAAGATAATTTGACAATTGGCTAATGGAGAAAGCATTCAATTAGTCCTTTTTGTAAAATTTTACGTATTCAAACAAGAAATGTTTGATTTATAGTGGTCCATAAGTTTGCTATGATTTCAATTTTTTTCTATTATAGTGATCCATAATTGTGAGTAAAGAGGTATTGGTAATGCAAAGGTTAACTTATGTAAGTGGTTAATAACTAAATATAAACTTTGCCAAATGTAATAAGAATATGGGAAATTTGCACTTTTAGTCACTCAAATATCACCAATATTTGATTTTGGTCCTTGTAATATTTATCTAACCATATTTAACCTTCAAATTTCAGTTAATTAAAATGTGCACTTTTGATCCATGTGATTGTAAATTTTTTCAACATCAATGTATATTAACCATTACACCATTTAATTAGCCATGCATATTTAGGTTTGTACTGTTAGTTACTTCATATTTGCCCTCACAATCTAAAAATGGATCAAGAACCTGATTTCATTTGATTGAAGGCTAGATATACTTAATCATATATCAGAACAACCATTAAAATCATGACAGTCTAAAAATCCCTGACTTGTCTTTTGGTCATGACCAAGTATGGATCATTGGTGCAACAACAATTGGACTTGTTACAGCATGGAGACCAATTACATCCACCCAAGTTATCGATCCGAATACAACTTCTCCAGTTCTGTTACCACTATATTCAACTGTCAATGTATAACTTAGCTTTTCATACTTGCTGCTGAAGGACAATCTTGAAGGATAAACACTTATGTTTGTGTTCGATGGCACAACCATATTAATAGAATAGTTAGCAGGACCATTGCCAACGTTTGTCACTGTCCTAACAAACTTTTGACTCAGTGTTGCTGCAGTTTCATTAGTGTATAGGGCGATGAATGATGGGTAGTTAAGATCAGAAGATGCATTATGGCAAGTGTAGGTTGATGATCTTGTGATTGTTAAGATTTGCTTGTGAGTGAATTTCATGGTGCATAAAAGGTTTATATAGTCTTGTGGTGTGGCATCATAGATAAGGCCTGGATTCAGGGCGAAGTTTGGATTAACTAACCCTGCTCCCATAGCCAGAGGAGTCGCGATACTGTAGTTTAGGCCTGAATCTTTGATGGGGGAATTTGTGTTGTCAATGTTCATGGCACCAGTGATCATTGCAGATCGGATTGCTGCTGGATTCCATTCAGGATGTGCGCCTTTAAGAAGTGCAGCAATGCCAGAGGAATGTGGACAAGCCATGGATGTTCCTGAAATCATCGCGAATACACTGCTCAATTTAATATCCGGATATATATAAGTTGTATAACCTTTGGGAATCCAGGATGCTAAGACTAATGACCCTGGTGCCATTATGTCTGGCTTCAAGATTCCTTGATAGCTCGGTGAAGGACCCCGTGAGGTATAAGATGCAACGACGGGTGCTGGTGTTGATCTCACAAATGTCTGTTGAAAGCTAATGCTGGCAACAGGATTGGCACTAGATTTAGCATAACTAATCACAGCTGCACCATTTTCAGGGCTGATAACAACACCAGGATATTCAAATTCTCCACTCTCGAAAATGCTCGGATTGTCAGAGATGTATATAGCAGCAGGGGCAGAGGATTTAGCAATGATATTTATTTGATCGGAGAAATATCCATTTTCGCATATGATGATTCCATAATTGAAGCTGGATAGGGATGTTGAATTGCAACTAGATATTGACTCGTTGTAGATAAGTGGGAACTTGTTGACAACAGCACTAGCAGGGTACATTGACCAACCAGTGATCACTTGTCCATTTCCAAGAGTCAATTTTCCAGAGAGGACACGATCAATGGAGCCAGCAGCAGTAGTCAAGAGCCAGGGGATTCCATTATGTAGTCTTCCAGGAGTCACACCTGCATTTCCTGCTGAAGCGGAAACAAGAACACCTTTCTCCATGGCACCAAATGAAGCTATGGCAATAGGGTCTTCATACAACGGAACATTATTAAAACCCATAGAGATGGATATAACATCGACACCATCAGCAACAGCTTGATCCATACCAGCAAGCACATCAGAAGCGAAGCTTCCTTCATCAAAAATGACCTTATACATAGCAAGCCTAGCACGTGGAGCGACCCCTCTTGCTGTACCAGTTGCATAGCCAAAAAATGAAGCACCCTCGACATAGTTTCCACCAACAGTTGATGAAGTATGCGTGCCATGACCATGTGTATCCCTGCCTGAATCCATACTAATTGTAATATTAGGATTTGCAGCTTTAACTCCTTTGTTGAAGTATCGAACACCAATTAACTTATTGTTACACATTGAAGCATTAAAGTCTTGTCCAGGCTCACATATACCCTTCCATCTTGACGGAATTTCAGTCATCCCATCATCCTTATAACTCCGACTCTCTGGCCATACTCCAGTATCAATGACACCAACAATCACGTCTTCGCCATAATGAGAAGCTGGCCATAGCCCTGACTCAGGATTCAGACCGAGAAACTCAAACGTGTGAGTAGTGTCAAGAGTGACCATTTTATCAGCATAAGCCGAGACAAAACCAGGCAACTTTTCAAGAACTTCCAATTCATCCTCAGACATAACAGCACTGAATCCATGAAATGCATTGTCATACGAATAAAGAAGCCTAGTCGGCTTTGTAGAACTTTTGCTTGCTGTATCTTTCAAGTTGACAGTTTCAAGAATTGAAGAGTGCCATTGCTCATGACTAGTAAAAGCTTTCGGCATGAATGACTTGTCCATATGGATTATGTAAGTGGTTCTTTTTCCTGAGGCTGAATTAGCTAAGAGGAACAATAAGAACAAAAAGAATCCCATTTTTGTTTTCACTTTTTTTTTTTGCTTCAAAACTCAATTTCTTGTGTTATTTTCTTCATCTGTTCTAGTGTGCATATATTTATACTATTGTCATGGGAGCATTGTTAAGCTTTTGGAGTTTATTCTTAAGTTGGATTAGACCATGTTGTTTAGTTTTATTTGTATAGGCATCTTATTGGTATAATGCTCCATCTAATCATTGTTAACTTTCTTGGCCAGTCTATTTTGTTATTTCCAAGATTGTTAGATTCCTATATCTACAGGTTCTTGAAATGTCACCATATTACTTCAAGCATATGCTAACAAAATATATTTTAATGCACATTTTGTCTGCAAACATTGTAAGAGATGTCCATTAGGCTAGTAAAAGTGGACCTAAGTAGAAAGTCAACATCAAAAGGCTTTGTTGAATACGATTTGGAGCCAAACCAAAAATCTAATGAGGAGGTCATGAATGAGTACAGAGGGCAAAGTTAGACCTTCTCGCAAAATATCACCAAATTTTGATTTTGGTCCGTATAATGTTTTTTCAATACATTTAACCTTCAATTAATTCGTTGACGGTAAATTTTCTTACCGCTAGTTACTTCAGGTAATATTTGTTCTCACAATAATCCAACTCTTTTTTTTATGTAAATGGATGAAGATTAAACGTTTCATTTGATTGAAGGTTAAATGGACTTATTGGTATTGGTACTGAAGAAGGTATATTTATGCGAGTGGTTAATATGAACTTTGCCAAATTAATAAGAATACGAGGAATTTGCAGTTTTAGTCACTCCAATATCACCAAATTTTGATTTTGGTCCTTGTAATATTTATCTAACCACATTTAACCTTCAAATTTCTATTACTGTGTACTATTGATCCTGTAATTTTAAATTTTCTCAACATTAATGTATATTAATCATTACACTATTTAATTAGCCATGCATATTTAGGTTTGTACTGTTAGTTACTTCATATTTGCCCTCACAATCTAAAAATGGATCAAGAACCTGATTTCATTTGATTGAAGGCTAGATATACTTAATCATATATCAGAACAACCATTAAAATCATGACAGTCTAAAAATCCCTGACTTGTCTTTTGGTCATGACCAAGTATGGATCATTGGTGCAACAACAATTGGACTTGTTACAGCATGGAGACCAATTACATCCACCCAAGTTATCGATCCGAATACAACTTCTCCAGTTCTGTTACCACTATATTCAACTGTCAATGTATAACTTAGCTTTTCATACTTGCTGCTGAAGGACAATCTTGAAGGATAAACACTTATGTTTGTGTTCGATGGCACAACCATATTAATAGAATAGTTAGCAGGACCATTGCCAACGTTTGTCACTGTCCTAACAAACTTTTGACTCAGTGTTGCTGCAGTTTCATTAGTGTATAGGGCGATGAATGATGGGTAGTTAAGATCAGAAGATGCATTATGGCAAGTGTAGGTTGATGATCTTGTGATTGTTAAGATTTGCTTGTGAGTGAATTTCATGGTGCATAAAAGGTTTATATAGTCTTGTGGTGTGGCATCATAGATAAGGCCTGGATTCAGGGCGAAGTTTGGATTAACTAACCCTGCTCCCATAGCCAGAGGAGTCGCGATACTGTAGTTTAGGCCTGAATCTTTGATGGGGGAATTTGTGTTGTCAATGTTCATGGCACCAGTGATCATTGCAGATCGGATTGCTGCTGGATTCCATTCAGGATGTGCGCCTTTAAGAAGTGCAGCAATGCCAGAGGAATGTGGACAAGCCATGGATGTTCCTGAAATCATCGCGAATACACTGCTCAATTTAATATCCGGATATATATAAGTTGTATAACCTTTGGGAATCCAGGATGCTAAGACTAATGACCCTGGTGCCATTATGTCTGGCTTCAAGATTCCTTGATAGCTCGGTGAAGGACCCCGTGAGGTATAAGATGCAACGACGGGTGCTGGTGTTGATCTCACAAATGTCTGTTGAAAGCTAATGCTGGCAACAGGATTGGCACTAGATTTAGCATAACTAATCACAGCTGCACCATTTTCAGGGCTGATAACAACACCAGGATATTCAAATTCTCCACTCTCGAAAATGCTCGGATTGTCAGAGATGTATATAGCAGCAGGGGCAGAGGATTTAGCAATGATATTTATTTGATCGGAGAAATATCCATTTTCGCATATGATGATTCCATAATTGAAGCTGGATAGGGATGTTGAATTGCAACTAGATATTGACTCGTTGTAGATAAGTGGGAACTTGTTGACAACAGCACTAGCAGGGTACATTGACCAACCAGTGATCACTTGTCCATTTCCAAGAGTCAATTTTCCAGAGAGGACACGATCAATGGAGCCAGCAGCAGTAGTCAAGAGCCAGGGGATTCCATTATGTAGTCTTCCAGGAGTCACACCTGCATTTCCTGCTGAAGCGGAAACAAGAACACCTTTCTCCATGGCACCAAATGAAGCTATGGCAATAGGGTCTTCATACAACGGAACATTATTAAAACCCATAGAGATGGATATAACATCGACACCATCAGCAACAGCTTGATCCATACCAGCAAGCACATCAGAAGCGAAGCTTCCTTCATCAAAAATGACCTTATACATAGCAAGCCTAGCACGTGGAGCGACCCCTCTTGCTGTACCAGTTGCATAGCCAAAAAATGAAGCACCCTCGACATAGTTTCCACCAACAGTTGATGAAGTATGCGTGCCATGACCATGTGTATCCCTGCCTGAATCCATACTAATTGTAATATTAGGATTTGCAGCTTTAACTCCTTTGTTGAAGTATCGAACACCAATTAACTTATTGTTACACATTGAAGCATTAAAGTCTTGTCCAGGCTCACATATACCCTTCCATCTTGACGGAATTTCAGTCATCCCATCATCCTTATAACTCCGACTCTCTGGCCATACTCCAGTATCAATGACACCAACAATCACGTCTTCGCCATAATGAGAAGCTGGCCATAGCCCTGACTCAGGATTCAGACCGAGAAACTCAAACGTGTGAGTAGTGTCAAGAGTGACCATTTTATCAGCATAAGCCGAGACAAAACCAGGCAACTTTTCAAGAACTTCCAATTCATCCTCAGACATAACAGCACTGAATCCATGAAATGCATTGTCATACGAATAAAGAAGCCTAGTCGGCTTTGTAGAACTTTTGCTTGCTGTATCTTTCAAGTTGACAGTTTCAAGAATTGAAGAGTGCCATTGCTCATGACTAGTAAAAGCTTTCGGCATGAATGACTTGTCCATATGGATTATGTAAGTGGTTCTTTTTCCTGAGGCTGAATTAGCTAAGAGGAACAATAAGAACAAAAAGAATCCCATTTTTGTTTTCACTTTTTTTTTTTGCTTCAAAACTCAATTTCTTGTGTTATTTTCTTCATCTGTTCTAGTGTGCATATATTTATACTATTGTCATGGGAGCATTGTTAAGCTTTTGGAGTTTATTCTTAAGTTGGATTAGACCATGTTGTTTAGTTTTATTTGTATAGGCATCTTATTGGTATAATGCTCCATCTAATCATTGTTAACTTTCTTGGCCAGTCTATTTTGTTATTTCCAAGATTGTTAGATTCCTATATCTACAGGTTCTTGAAATGTCACCATATTACTTCAAGCATATGCTAACAAAATATATTTTAATGCACATTTTGTCTGCAAACATTGTAAGAGATGTCCATTAGGCTAGTAAAAGTGGACCTAAGTAGAAAGTCAACATCAAAAGGCTTTGTTGAATACGATTTGGAGCCAAACCAAAAATCTAATGAGGAGGTCATGAATGAGTACAGAGGGCAAAGTTAGACCTTCTCGCAAAATATCACCAAATTTTGATTTTGGTCCGTATAATGTTTTTTCAATACATTTAACCTTCAATTAATTCGTTGACGGTAAATTTTCTTACCGCTAGTTACTTCAGGTAATATTTGTTCTCACAATAATCCAACTCTTTTTTTTATGTAAATGGATGAAGATTAAACGTTTCATTTGATTGAAGGTTAAATGGACTTATTGGTATTGGTACTGAAGAAGGTATATTTATGCGAGTGGTTAATATGAACTTTGCCAAATTAATAAGAATACGAGGAATTTGCAGTTTTAGTCACTCCAATATCACCAAATTTTGATTTTGGTCCTTGTAATATTTATCTAACCACATTTAACCTTCAAATTTCAATTACTGTGTACTATTGATCCTGTAATTTTAAATTTTCTCAACATTAATGTATATTAATCATTACACTATTTAATTAGCCATGCATATTTAGGTTTGTACTGTTAGTTACTTCATATTTGAAGATAATATCTGTTCTCACAATCTAAAAATGGACAAGGAACCTGCATTTCATTTGATTGAAGATGAGATATACTTAATCATATATCAGAAGAACCTTTAAACTCATAGTCTAAAAATCCTGACTTGTTTTTTGGTCATTACCAAGTACGGATCATTGGTGCAACCACAATTGGACTTGTTACAGCATGGAGACCAATTACATCCACCCAGGTAAGCGATCCGAATACAACTTCTCCAGTTTTGTTACCACTATATTCAATCGTCAATGTATAACTTAGCTTCTCATACTTGCTGCTGAAGGACAATCTTGAAGGATAAACACTTATGTTTGTGTTCGATGGCACAACCATATTAATAGAATAGTTAGCAGGACCATTGCCAACGTTTGTCACTGTCCTAACAAACTTTTGACTCAGTGTTGCTGCAGTTTCATTAGTGTATAGGGCGATGAATGATGGGTAGTTAAGATCAGAAGATGCATTTTGGCAAGTGTAGGTTGATGATCTTGTGATTGTCAAGATTTGCTTGTGAGTGAATTTCATGGTGCATAAAAGGTTTATATAGTCTTGTGGTGTGGCATCATAGATAAGGCCTGGATTCAGGGCGAAGTTTGGATTAACTAACCCTGCTCCCATAGCCAGAGGAGTCGCGATACTGTAGTTTAGGCCTGAGTCTTTGATGGGAGAATTTGTGTTGTCAATGTTCATGGCACCAGTGATCATTGCAGATCGGATTGCTGCCGGACTCCATTCAGGATGTGCGCCTTTAAGAAGTGCAGCAATGCCAGAAGAATGTGGACAAGCCATGGATGTTCCTGAAATCATCGCGAATTCACTGCTCAATCCGATATCTGGATATATCGAAACTGTATAACTATTAGGAATCCAGGATGCTAAGACTAATGACCCTGGTGCCATTATGTCTGGCTTCAAGATTCCTGGATAGCTTGGTGAAGGACCTCGTGATGTGTAAGTTGCAACGACGGGTGCTGGTGTTGATCTCACAAATGTCTGTTGGAAGCTAATGCTGGCAACAGGGTTGGCACCAGATTTAGCATAACTGATCACAGCTGCACCATCTTCAGGAGTGATAACAACACCAGGATATGCAAATTCTTCTCTCTGGAAAATTCTTGGATCGTCAGAGATGTATATAGCAGCAGGGGCAGAGGATTCAGCAATGGTATTTATTTGATCAAGGAAATTTCCATTTTCACATATGATGATTCCAAAATTGAAGCTGGATAAGGAAGTCGAATTGCAACTCGATATTGACTCGTTGTAGATAAGTGGGAAATCGTTGACAAGGGCGCTAACAGGGTACATTGACCATCCAGTGATCACTTGTCCATTTCCAAGAGTCAATTTTCCTGAGTGGACGCGATCAATAGAGCCAGCAGCAGTAGTCAAGAGCCAGGGGATTCCATTGTGGAGTATTCCAGGAGTGACACCTGCATTTCCTGCTGAAGCAGAAACAAGAACGCCTTTCTCCATGGCACCAAATGAAGCTATGGCAATAGGGTCTTCATACAGTGGAACATTATCAAATCCCATAGAGATGGATATCACATCGACACCATCAGCAACAGCTTGATCCATACCAGCAAGCACATCAGAAGCGAAGCGTCCTTCATCAAAAATGACCTTATACATAGCAAGCCTAGCACGTGGAGCGACCCCTCTTGCTGTGCCAGTTGCATAGCCAAAGAATGAAGCACCCTCGACATAGTTTCCACCAACAGTTGATGAAGTATGCGTGCCATGACCTTGTGTATCCCTGCCTGAATTCATACTAATTGTAATATTAGGATTTGCAGCTTTAACTCCTTTGTTGAAGTATCGAACACCAATTAACTTATTGTTACACATTGAAGCATTAAAGTCTTGTCCAGGCTCACATATACCCTTCCACCTTGACGGAATTTCAGTCATCCCATCATCCTTATAACTCCGACTCTCTGGCCACACTCCAGTATCAATGACACCAACAATCACGTCTTCGCCATAGTGAGAAGCTGGCCATAGCCCTGACTCAGGATTCAGACCGAGAAACTCAAACGTGTGAGTTGTGTCAAGAGTGACCATTTTATCAGCATAAGCCGAGACAAAACCAGGCAACTTTTCAAGAACTTTCAATTCATCCTCAGACATAACAGCACTGAATCCATGAAATGCATTGTCATACGAATAAAGAAGCCTGGTCGGCTTTGTAGAACTTTTGCTTGCTGTATCTTTCAAGTTGACAGTTTCAAGAATTGAAGAGTGCCATTGCTCATGACTAGTAAAAGCTTTCGGCATGAATGACTTGTCCATAGTGATTATGTAAGTGGTTCTTTTTCCCGAAGCTGAATTAGCTAAGAGGAACAATAAGAACAAAAAGAATCCCATTTTTGGATTCACTTTTTTTTGCTTCAAAACTCAATTTCTTGTGTTATTTTCTTCATCTGTTCTGGTATGCACATTATATATACTAATGCCA
This sequence comes from Solanum lycopersicum, assembly GCF_036512215.1. Lineage (NCBI taxonomy): Eukaryota > Viridiplantae > Streptophyta > Magnoliopsida > Solanales > Solanaceae > Solanum > Solanum lycopersicum. Next base: position 65,212,682 of record NC_090803.1, on the reverse strand, counting down.
TGGTGCATTGTTAAGCTTTTGAGGTTTATTCTTAAGTTTGATTAGACCCTTTTGTTTTGTTTTATTTGTATAGGTATCTTAATGGTACAATTTCTCCATCTAATCATTGTTAACTTTCTTGGCCGGTCTATTTTGTTATTTCCTAAAACTACAATTCTCGAAATGACACCATATAACTTCAAGCATATGCTAACAAGATATATTTAATGCACATTTTGTCTGGAAACATTGTAAAAATGGACCTAAGTAGAAAATTCCTAGGATGTGACATTCCTTTGGAATTCACTATTTGGCAATCAAGTGGAAAGTCTACATCAAAAGGCTTTGTTGAATGCAATTTGGAGAGAAACCAAAATTATCACCAAATTTTGATTTTGGCCAGTATAATATTTTTTCAAAGCACATCTAACCTTCAATTAATTGAAACATGAACGGTTGATTGTAAATTTTCTTACGGCTAGTTACTTCATATTCGAAGGTAATATTTGTTCTCACAATAGTCTAAATATAACTCTTTTTTTCTATGTAAATGGAGGAGTAAACGTTTCATTTAATTGAAGGTTAAATGTACTTTTAATCATATAGCAAAAGAATCACTAAATTCATAGTCTAAAAATTCCTCAGCTCAAATTATTTTTGTTTATGGCCACTAGTAAGCTCCTTTAATTCTTACTCTGGCAATGATACTATTTGGACCTTCCTATAGGAAAAAAGGAAAAGTGAAAAAGAAGGAACAAAGCAGCAAAATGGTTCACTTTGCATGTGTTGTTTCGTCAAGAGAAAGAGATGGAAAGAAACTTTTTTGTGGTGTAGTCTGAGATCTCTAATTAAGCTCAATCCTTTTTTACATTTGTTTTTTTAAAATAGCATAGTGTAAATGTATTACTTTCTCTATTCTCTTTTGACAAAACCAAACAGTGGAAGAGAATTTTCCATTTTCATTTTCACATGCAGAACTGTTGAGAAAGTCAAGATAGGACTGTATGGTTGGAGGCGCCCCTTAATGTTTGGTCATTTATTACACCAAATTAAAGTTGTTGAAAATAAATAAACACCTTAAATAACTAATAAAACATAACAACTATTTTCCACATCATGACAAAACTAGAAAACATAATTAAATTGATGGGTCCAAAATCTCAAAATCTCTAGCTGTCAAAAAGATCATTTATAGTAGCTGCCAAATATAAAGGACACCGACCTCATTTCCTCCTTATGTAATTTGTAGCATACTCAAGACTTAAGTGCTCATAGGGACACCCCTAGTGGTGGAGCCACCTTTGTTCAAGAAGAATTAATTCGCGGAAATATTGTATCGAGTAAATAGATTTATGTATATGTTATATGTTGAATATTCTTAAGTTCTTTGATATTTACTTGTCCTAGTAAAAGAGTTCCACCTAAGATGATTGAGAAAGATTCAACAAATTTGAACCACTCACATCACGCTATAATAGCGTAGAGCCCAGGGCGGTCCGCCATTACAGTAGGCATCCCATGAAACATTTCAATCAACCCTACCTCAGAACCCAAATCACCAAAAAGAACATTTGTGCTGACCTTTGTCTGATTAAGGAAAAATCAACTGTTTTGTTCGTACATTTGGACTAATTTCAGTTGTTAATTGTTCATGAATCCTCTTTTTATTGAATGTAGCTTTCTGTCGGTGACATTATCTGTCCACTAGAAAATGACTCCCATCTGATATCTGTCCCCAAAAAGACGTACCTTTTTCTTTTCTAATCCTGGTAAAATCCATATAACACAGGTTATTTGCTGTACTTTTTATGTTACCACATTAGGATTACGGTAGATAGTTAGTAGGTTAGTTTAACACGATGTAGTAATAACAGGTCATTGTTAGTGCACATAAGTTAAACTCGTTGTGGTAAAAGCAATACAATACAATCATGTCCTTTCACTGGTAAAATAACAGTTATGTTCAAAGCAAAACTGAAGGCAATTACATACACTAATAACAAGGGCTATGCTACAAAACCTATCAAGACTACTGAATTAACTGAAAAATGCAGAAGTTAAGTGAATGATATTTACATGTGCTAGCTCGAAATGAATGACAGACGAAACAACAGGGTTGGAATTGACCTTGTAACTATGTCGGTGCTGCTAATGCTCATCATCGGTTTCTTGTTTCTTGACCAAAGACCAGTTGGTTTGCACACTACTTTCATATCCACTGCTATCACCTGATTCAATTACACGCTTGTCCATTACCCTCTCTTTAGCACCATCACGATATAAACAACCACCATGCTCCCTTGAAGCCCGTCGCTCCTGTATCAATGCCACAGTTATTCAGAATAAGTGAATGAAACCAAGTAAGGGTATTGATAGAAAACTGATGTGATGATCCTTGAACTAATTAACACAATGCAAAATTATATCAGTGTTGGTCCATGGTGTAATAAAATAGACATCACAACTTTGATCAGATCTCACCAGCACATTACGACATATTTAAAGCAGTCCATGTGCTTGGTAGTTGTTAATAGGGTACGTAAGGAGGTTCATTAATGTGATCTAATTTCTGGTGTAACAAACATAATTCCAACAGAAAAAATCCTCATGTCATATCATGCATTAAGTGATCATTTCGAAAAGTAGATACTTGGGCATGACAACATTTTAGCTAACAGCGCAATTACATCCAAATTAAGTCTTAGATTCAGTTCACATCATTCCATTAACCCAAATGCACAACTCTAGTGACTAATGAATGTGACACTAAATTCAAGGGCCTGAAGGAAAACAAGAGCTTACATCACGAAAGGGAAAGTCATCAGCTTCAAGCATGTGTATTACTTGTCCCATTTTTGGTCTCTTCTGAGCATTGGGATCAACACAGCGTAATGCTACCAAAAGAACACGTTTCAGGGCTCTTGAAGAGGGCTTCTCAGGTATCTTGGGATCCACAACACCCTCGGCATTCCGGTTTGAAACCATTATTTTAAGCCAATCAACCAGAGTTACCTGTGAGCCGGATTGACTAAGCAGAGTCAGAACAAAACTGGAACAAATATTAAAGAGGTTTCCTGAAACTAGGAACTAACATTGATCATATGAGACGAACCTCTCCAGGAGGACGGCTGTAATCGACCGGATTCCTTCCAGAAATGATTTCCATAATAAGAATTCCAAAACTATACACATCACTTCTCTCATTCAACATGCCAGTGCTAGCATATTCTGGAGCAACATAACTGATAAAAAAAGGGGTCATCAGCAATTTATTTCCCAAGAGCAACTCAATATTAGCAACAAAACAATGATAGTGGGTTTTGAAATGTCAAGCACTAACCCGAATGTTCCCATAACCCGAGTAGTAATGTAGCTCTTCTCAGCACCCAAAAGCTTTGCCAAGCCAAAGTCTGACACTTTTGGATTCCACTGTGTATCAAGCAAAATATTGCTTGATTTGATGTCACGGTGAACAACCTTGGGTTCAAGGCCCTCATGAAGATAGGTTAACCTGTAAGACTCACCAAGCTTTAGTTACTCCCTTTAACACAAAGTCCAATAACAATTACCGCTCAAAACAAAAAGGTTAACAAAAAAATTAGCAGTTGTATACCCTTTAGCTGTTCCGAGAATGATATCCATTCTAATTTCCCATGTAAGAGGGCTGCAAGGCCCTACATCTCCATGGAGCCACTGTTCTAAATTCCCATTGTCCACATACTCATACACAAGCATCCTGAAATTGCATATCGACCGTATTGAGCAACTCATCCCAACTCAAGCTCAAAAGCAGAAGTACCAGAATAATTACAGGTCAAAAACACCCTAAAAGAAAATCACCAGTTCGCCACCATAATACTATAACTGATAGTATTAAGCTGCAGACAACTGAAACTGAATTACCTGTGAGCACCCTCGGCACAGTAACCGAGTAACCTCACCAAATTCTTGTGCCGAACCCGACCAATTGCTTCAACTTCAACCTTAAACTCCTTCTCTGCTTGTCCCCTGAAAAGAAAACTACATATATAAACCAAAAGACAGAACTATAATTACTACTTTCTTTTCTGTATTCCCTTCTTCAAACTGCTTTACTATGCTTTTTAAACCGAGAATCTATCAAAAAGAGTCTCTCTATCTTTACAAGGTTGGAGTAAAATCCAAGTATACTCTACTCTCCCCAGACTCCACTTGTGAGATTACACTAGGTATGTTGTTGTTGTTAATCCTATTATGTGAGTAATTAAGCCCCAGAAACCAAAAGATACCACATTTAACACATGAACAATGCCATATTACTTAAAAAAGCATACTTTACATTCATAATCAATTCACAGAAAAGGAAAGAACTTTGAATAGTGCACCTGTTATTGAGCAAATTCTTAACAGCGACTTTACTGTTATCTTCCATAACTCCACGGTAAACAATTCCATAGCCACCTTCACCAATCACATTTTCCTCAGCAAAATAATTTGTTGAAATTTCAAGCTCTCTCAGTGTATACCAATGACCCCACCCCAAATACGAAACCTCCGGCACAGCAATGATAGCCTGCTCATTAGTACGAGCTTCCTCACTACCATGACTAGACCCGCCACCTTGCCCAACCCGACCCGGATTGGCAATCTTCTGACCCTTTCCGATCTCAATGAGTGTTCTCTGATAATCATCCGAATTCTGGGTTTTCTCCTCGAAAGAATCAGGTTCCGGTATCGGAGCCGGAGCCGGAGTAGGTAGTAGTTTCGGGTTTTCCGGCAGAGTTCGAATTGGGTCGACTCGGATTTCCTGTATTTCCTTGGATACTTTTGGGATATTGGGGTTTTTCTTAGCTGAAACTGAAAGGGTTTTTTTACTAGTGTTACGTCTGCAAGTGAACCATATTGATATAAGAAACAGAACGAGCACAATTGCAGCTCCTACACAAATACCCAAAACAACCCATAAACGTAAACCAAAAATTGAAGTTCTTTTAGAAAGTTCATCAGTCAGAAACCCCGACATAGTATGATTCCCTTTTCTTCTTCTTCTCCTCCTCCAGCTCCTGGAAGAAGAATTGGGCGTTTAATTAATTCACAAAGAACCGTTGTAGGAGCAAGACAAAGTATTACTATATGGTATTGGAATAATGCATGTGGCACTATGGACTCTAGTGTTGATGGTAGAGAGTAGAGACAGTGGCTTGTTACAGTACAAGTAATCTGAGAGGAAGTTTTGGGACCATGGAGAATGGGGGTGGGTGGGGGGAGCTGTAATGATAGGACTGGTAGAAATGAAGAAAATTGCCCCCACTGGATTCTTGATTAGTTTACTTTATTGTGACATTCATTAAGAAACGTGTATTAGTATCAATACATGTACGAAGCTATTAATGGACGTAACTATATAGTAAATGGTATAGTTGGTGGCATTTCTTTATTGATTGAATTTTGCCTTTTTATTACTCTCTTTGTCTCAAAGTTTAGTATAATTTAGTAGTAATCAAGTTCAATAAGAGATAAAAGTACAAGGGTATAATTAGAAAAATATACATTTTTTCTTTTTAAGATAATTATTATTGAGACGGAAAGAGTATTTTTATAAGGCTTCTTCTCTTATACATTTTCTATTGTTTGGTTAGATATTTTATTTAAAGACGGGTTGGTGGATACTTTAGCTTCATTTTAATTGAGCTACCACCTTTTTCTCAATTTCCCACTTTGATGATAGTTGTATCACTTTTAGTTTCTTTTTTGGTAATTAAGAGTTGAGAAATGATTAAAAGAGAATGTTGTGGAGTGGGTGATCTAGTTCAACTTATGCTTATCTTTATATTCATTATTATTATTGTTAGTGGACCTTTATTTATTTTGATTATTTTTTTTCTCAATTACTCCTTATTTTATAGTAGAAGATGCTATATCCAATGCTTACATTGGGAAAAAAGTAAATTTTTGTGGCGGATTCCATTAAGTGAAAAGTTCAATTAAGGGAAATAGACCTTACTATAAAAAGAGTTTATACATAGTTCAGGCCTTACAGTTTAACAATTTATTTATAGTTAAGTCCGTCCGAGTAAAAGACGTACCCTCACTGTAAAAGCATACAATTCAAATCCATTAATCACAATTATAGAAGAGAATGGTATCACATATATATGTACCTGTTCGAGTCACGATGGAGGTAAGTGGGAACACTATTGATCCCCCGGAGGATGGAGAAACTTTCAATTGCAAGACATCTGAGATTCTGAAATTATTCAGAAACGGCATATATTTAAGACAGTAGTATATTTTTCATTTTCAAGTACAATTATGGAAGAACTCGAAACGTCACACACTAAAAGTACCTAAAAGTTTGAACAGTTATTTTTTCAACACTAGTTATTTTGTCAAATCCAAGTTTCAACAGTTACAAAAGCATAGTTCTGTTCGTGCTCATTGAGCATAACAATCAAGGATCAGTGTATCTCAGGACCATGAGGCAAATATTTGACTTATGAGATGTACAAACAATTGGAGTTTCACAGTATCAATAGTTAATTCCATCTACACCAACTCCTCGAATATTTGATCCTGTGAAATTTTGGTTAAGACGACACTCCTGATGATGAATTGTTTCCAGAGCAACTCATATCTAAATGCAATCTTGATAGTGTATTGTCTCGGCACATGTCCTGAATAAGTAAGATAATTGCTTTAGCTTTTTAACTTACGAGATCTCAATGAAATACTACAAGCAGCTTACCTTAGAAGATGCTAAATGGTTAAGAAGTCCATAATGATTCTGAATTGTAGTTTCTAAAGCTACAGCGTTTTCTGTGTTATGTGAGGTTATTGTTGGTTTGCCTGACGGATTCTGATTGGAAATTTCAAATGCAGTTTGTGGCATTTCTCGATTCACAGGAAGTGTAGCTCCTCCATTTGCACTCAGCATAAAACTTCTCCCATCAAATTCATTACCAGATGGAAGTTGCACCGACTGCAAAGACCCGGGAACATATCCTGGGTATAAACTCAATCCATTCCTCAAGGTAAGCATCTGAAAACACAAGAGAACAAAAAGGTTCTATTACGCAGTTTTAAAGAAGACAATGCCAGATATGAACTAGAAGTGACTTCATCATAATCCGCATGCGCTTAGACCTCAGAAAGTCACTTAATACTAGTCATAACTTATGACTTCATATATTGCTATCAAACATCAACAGCCCCAGAAAGAGAGCTTGAACATTAGATTTTTGAGCTGGATGGCACAGTGAGGAGTATTTTCTTTGGATTTTACCGTAGTTTTTATTTGCTATATCAAAATTTTGGTATGTTGTTGATTCAGTATATCAAGTGAACTATTAAGTACCTATACTCCACAACTATAAGAAATAATACCTATATGAAATCAAAAGTAATTATAAGATTTTTTGCACTTCTCAATTTCAAGAGACACAATATATGCGAACTACCCACGTGCATCCGAAGTGCCCTTGTCTTCTAATGATCAAAACATCAAGGGATTTAATGATTATACCAAAAGATTACCATTTTCTAAATAAATAACAAGAGGAACAGCTAATTCTTCAAATTTAGCATGAGTATGAGAGGAAACTTGCATCCATCCTGATATCAGGAGGTTTTCTATCTGAAATCATCTAATCAGAAAAGTTTTAGTAATGCATATTATAAGGGGAAAAGCAAAAGAAACCACATTACAGATAAGACTACAAAGTAAATTCACCAACTGACTCTACAAATCAGACAATGACTGAAAACCTTGGTGAGATTTCAAGGATAGAGCATTTCACTTTGCACAAGTCATATCATCTTCTCCATTTCTTTTATATGTTTTATTTAACTTTCATTTGTGAATGTTCCAAATATGGAATCCCTGTTATTATAAATAGGGGTCGTGATAACCCATAAGAGGGACCAGTTTCATAACAAGAAGCCCTTGAATCAATACAAGTCAAGATCAAAACTATCAAAGTGAGATAACCAAACTTGTTTCTTTATGAAATGCCCGAATTGTATAAAGAAAGCTCTTGATTTTTTTATTATTTTTTTATCGGTTCTTTTTCTGAATCACGGAGATTCACGACCTTTAATTATTTTTCAAGCAAAAAATTTGTTGTTACACAATAAAAATGTGTAGCTTAAACCAAAGCAATGCTCATTGCAAGGTAGAAAAATGACTAATAGCATGAGATTTACTAAAAAACAGTTCAAAATGCATCTGTTCAAACTAATGGAGCAATAAGAAACTAGTGAAGTAGAGGGTGCTACATCTCAAACTGTATACGAAACAATTCTTGAATGTAAGAGTTTTTTCTTCTTCAGTTACACTTCTCAATTCAATACCTTTTCCTCTAACCTACTTCAGGCCATGATACTCCCAAAAGTAAGGAGCATAATGAATATTCATGGCCCAACCAATACATACTTTCTCTTAGCTTATCGCACTAATGCTCATAACCTAGTAGACTAGTAGCAATAAGTTTTGCACCTCTTTAGTGTTACCTACTAGCGCAACTTAGAACTCCAAGGATATAAAGAAGGGTTCCAAACCAAAAGTACTCCATTTCATTTAGCATAATTTGGGGTGTAAATAGTTATAAAAATAACTGAAGATGACGAGGCCTGTAACATCAGATGTCAAAGTTGTGTGACATACTTGTCTGAACAGTGTGTTCTATAACCACAGAAATACACACATCAACCTTTTCCATTCCATTCCATTTTGTGGAATATACCTAGATAAATAATTCTCAAAAAAAAAAAATACCTACATAAACATTCTGCACCTGTTTTTGACTAATCTAAAGAGTTGAGAGTAGTATTTAAGCTCTGTCACATGCAGCAGTGATAATATCCAGCTGAGAGAAATGCAATTTAAGATTTATATGTTCTTTATATATTTTTTTTTCCTTTTTCATATTTTTGATTTGATTTTTCAAAGCTCCACTGCCCCTGTTTTTTAATTTTATCAGGCAGAGAGAGGACAATGATACTAGCAAGAGCAAAGTTGTGACATTGTGCAAGTATTCCAATGATAATAGACTCACACCTAAGACACAATTCTCCAAAAGTGGATAGAATACAATATTCATCAAAGATTATGTACGCCTTTTGCTTTTGACTCATGTAGGAAACCACTTCAAATAAATTTAAGTGTTCATTCTTTAATGCCTTAAACTTTTACATGAGGTGGTACACACAAATTTACATCGTATGGGACCAGTTAGAGGTCTCAACCTCGTCTCGCTGCTATCCTTCATAAAAGATTTTTCACTTGGTAGACATTTAAAAGATAATACTCCCTCCATTTCACTTTATATATCATTGTGGGCAAGTATTTTAGGGGGGGGGGGGGGATGCCACATACCAAAAGTACTATTGGATCTTATGATCTTAAACATACGATGATATTTTTGTGCTGTAGAAATGGAAAATTTAAATTATAAGTTCTCAAATATAAAAAGGTGTCTATTCATTACGAAGGAGGGGGTAATAGTAATCTAGCCTGTATGTGTGGGATGGGGGGGTGGGGGGGGTATAGAAAACAAAACATAGATAAAAATGTTCTCTTTTACAAACATAAATGTTTGGATGAGACGATTCGCATAGTTCTAATGAGGGTTCATTAGTTCTCAAAGAAGTTGGTTAAGTACATATGAATCCCTATATTGATATTAATACACTTCCTTCAGGTTTATGGCATGCATTTACAGTAATATCACTCGCAAACAAAGACTTTTCAAGAACTACCACCAAACAATATGATTGAAATCGAACCAAAAAACACTTTTTACAAAAATTGAACATGTAGTAGGCAGATATAAGAGAGAAAGATGGTGTTATACTTTCAATTTCCAATGAAGATGTTCACTTTAAAATAAGTGTATTTATTCCGCGACTTTGTGCTCGGCATTAGGAATTAGAATATATCAGTAACTTTTCTTAACATTATACATTCACGATACACCTTATTACCTACTCCTGTTGAGCCATCACTGCTATAATTCTATCAAGATGTTCTTTTAATGTGTTTGAAAAGATATAACATCTTCTAGACAATGAGAAAGTATAAGTCAAAGGGGATTAACAAGAAGTTTAACCTGAACTTGCAGTTGAAGTTGCTTCAGATATTCAATGGCTTCATCAAGCATAGATGCCTTGTCAGTCTGTGAAATAAATAAAGCTCAATTATGATAGCAAAGAAAAACCAATAAATATAATGATGCTCAAAGGCTGAGATGTTGCAGAATACTTTGTTAGAATTCGGGATTAGGTTCTGCAATGCTTTCAGTTTCTCATTGATCCTACTCCTCCTCCTCTGTCACACAAAAATTGATCATGTATAAAATAGGTAGATGTACTTTTAGGATGAAAACCATCAAATTTAAGATTCGAAATTGAAGCGAACCTTCTCGGACAAATTATGAACTTCAGCAGATCTACTCCTCTTTGAAGAACGTGGATGAGTCGGATCAGATGGCATGTCAAGTCCATCACATTCCTGAACAGATTGTAAAATCAGAGTAAATGAAATTTCCGAATTCTACTAGAATCAATTGAACATAAAAAGGAAAATCAAGGTGAAATTTCCAAAACTAGCAACTTCTATTTTTACAAAATAACCAAAAAAAAAAACTCACCTCGCTACTAAAACCGAAGTTATCAACCTTATCATCTTCCAAAAACTCTCTCCTATTAGCTGAATTCATACCGTCACATTCCCCGAGGCCAGCAGAAGCAAACACATTCTCAACGCCTTCCTTGAACTCGGCAGCATAAAATCGGCCGGGATCGGAGAAATTGAGGCTAGAAGATGACTCAGCCACCGGCGCCGGTACCGATCGGTTATAAAAACCAGCCGCAGCAGTCGCAGAAGAGGAAGCGGACGTTCCTTGAAGAAAATTAAGAAAAAAGGAAGACATATCTTCGGATTCGAGAGATGAAGAAGCGTGAGGGTTCGTTCTGTACGGATCCGCCATTGACAATTACCACCATCACAAAACAATCATCTGCAGAGAAAACTCAGAAGAATCGTATGCGTGTTGCTTTGGGTTTTTGAGTTTTGAGTTTCAACAAAAGTTGGACTACGGAGGACACACTTTATGTAGAGATGGGTGATTAGTTCATCTTCTCCCGCCTTAATTGCGTGATTTATTTGGTTTTGAAAATTGCTTAATTTGAATTTATCACCTGATTTATAAAGGATAATACGTTTAGCGTCCTAATAGATTACTAAATTACACATCACCTCCTTATACTATCAGAATAGGCAAATACAAACCCAATATTTTTCATTTCTATCACTTAAGTCCCTTTTTGTTTATTTCTTTGTTTAATTTGGAATTTGGATCAAAGAATGTGATGAGAAATAGTAGAAAACAAGAATAAAGAGCATGAAATCATAGTAAATTATTAAATTCCTATTAAAATTATCCCATACGTTGACCCTTTTTTTAATATTCAAGTATATACGATCTTCGTTTTAATTCATGTGATATTATTTGACTTGATATGAAATTTAAGAAAGAAATACAGATTTTTAAAACTTGTGGTTGTAAATCATCTCATTAGGGAACGGTGAAAACAATGTAATTTAGATTCGAAATATATGAACGTAACTAATTTGAATTCGTGTTATGTATGTCTATTAAGAGAATTCAGTATTCCTATCAAAAGGTTCTTCATTCTCATAATTGACTAAATTAATAGTACAATCATCTTATCATAGGAAGATGACGAGATAACTCGACTAATTTCACGAATTGTCCATATTTTTTGTGTAACTAATTCATTGATACTTTTCATGTTGATTGAAATGGAGAATATACCAAATAATAGTGCAGTTGTTATAATAGTGCAGTAACAACTAGTGAAGCCTACTCTTCTTTGTGCATAACATAAAATTGATTTATCTTATTTTTTAAAAAAAATATCAAGATTGTGTTAGGAAGTAGTTGGAGAAAACATACAAAAAATCCATGTAGATTTTCTGGCAGAATGATGATCTCTTTGGATTTTAGTCAGCAACCCAAAATTGAATTGAATATGATTTTAGTGAATGAATCAGTCCACCTTTCTTCTTGATAACCTTATCCATTTGGATGCCATAATAACTGGAAAAAATTATTTATTTTGAACAACCAAGTTATGTTCCCGAGGTCGGTGACCTTTCTTATTTTATTATTATTATTAATATTTTTTTATTATTATATTATTTGTTATCGTTACTGTCTTTTCTTCCTTTTATTTTTAACATGTCTTTTTTGCTATTGTATTTTTTCAACTTGATTTTAATAACAAATTTTCAACTCAGACCTCACTGATAAGATTACACTGTACGAGATTGGTTGGGACTTGGTTCAATGGTTTTATTGTCTATGGTTGTTTATAATGAGCAGAAAAAAAGAGAAGGGAGTTGTCAACATTCTTTGTCACCAATTAATCTGTATTTAGTTTTTCAGTTTTGAATTCAAACAAGTGGCCATATAGTTAAATGCTTGTTTTTGCTAGCCATCCTATATATATTTTTAATATCTATACTAAAATATCAAATTGGCTGCCAATTGTATGCTATGGTTACCACTTACAAATCTTTAATAAATTAGTATTATCAAATATGTATAATGGGAATAAAAGAATACGTTACGTCTCTCTTATCTTTTTTTTTCTTCCAACTAGCTCAACTACTCTGCTATTAGATGCGCACTTGCCCCCAACAATCTCACCTTTAAAGTGATTTATGACTTTAAAAGAACATAATTACTAGTAGTGCTTTGAGGTATCCAATATACGTGTTGCACCAACTCAGTCATTCTTAGAAGGACGTAAAGTCAATTGAAATTGAGATCACATGTGCTACACTAGCTCAATCACCCTTAGGTCAGGGTAAAGTAAATTGATTGACACCCTTAGTCAAACTTGTCCTTTGTTCAAAAAGAGTCTATTTACACCCTTTCAAAATACACAATATAGATCGCAATAATTATATGATTCCATGAGAGGGAATCCAGAGAGGATTAGATGTACCTTCTAATGTAATCCCGCAAATTAGATCTAGAAAGGGTATGATACATGTATACAACCTTACATCTATCTTTGTGAGATAGAGAGATTGTTTCCGATGTAGATACGTGCTAGAAATGTATGAAATAGGAAGAGGGTATAGAAAAATGAACCAAAAATATTCAAAGGTATCAATAAATTGGAAAGTAAGAATGTAAATTTCCAAACAACCAAATAATGTATAACTCTTGCCTAATGACCCTAATTGTAGCTAGTGCTTCTTCTATCTCTAAAATAACTCCTCTAAGCAGAGGTCAGAATAAAATTAATGAGAAAAATACATAGATCTTTCTCACTCAGAATGAACTCATGGACCAAACGCGTAGACACGCTTTGTGTCAACCTTCCATGGTCCAACTGGTACATCAAACTTCCATGGATCAATGTTTTCCTGAAGTATTGAGTCCTGTTGTTTTGCAAATTGGGCACAAATTCTTCTGCATGAGCCATTGTTTAACGCAGTCGGCATGAAAATCATGGCCACAATCCAGCTTCCCAAGATCCTCACCATCCTTGTATTCTTCCTGCAAATTGTAATGAACAAATTAAGACTCTTTACTCTTAAGGTGAACTAAAATTAGATCCCCAGCATATGGTGATTCGACTCCTAGTAGAATAGTATTGAGTTTTGTACCTGACAAATACAGCATGGCTCAGCATCCTTGGTTTCTTCTGTTCTAATGCTAACATGTTTCCGTTGCTTCAGACGATTCAAAATGGTTTCTTCAGTCAGCCCGGTGCAGACATTCCCTATGCGCTCCTCAAGCGCCAGTAGTTCCTGTAAATCAGACAAATTAGTACGTATTTCATGGATGTGAAAATGTAGTTATGTTCCCTGTACTAACCTCATAGGACATGTTATCAACATCAAGACGCATATCGCGATGGCGATCCTGAATATCCACCATCCCAAAGAACCCTGACTGATCGAGGATCATAACGTCCTGGAATACAAGGAAGATTTTAATTTCAGTATACACTATCTTATAAGCTAATCAATTACATCCTATACTCTTCATGTCCCATCAGGAAAATATTTTTTTGTCAATTTGTAACAATGCTCGTGATTTTGTACCAACACCCACACTAGGTTATAAGGAAATGTGAAGACATATCCACCAACGCAAAAGCAAATTAGACAATCATTGGCAAGGAATCTGGAATCCGATAAAATCAAAAATCTATTTCAAATAACTTACGAAAACGTATATAGGAATATAAAGGAGGCGTCCTTGATACGATCGCAAGGCACAAAGAGGATGGAAGAGGGGTATAGGCATTAAGCACACTACTCATATATTGGAATTCCACTTCAAGAACACAAAGGGTCAGGCCTAATAAATGGTTTTATACACATACTATGAACTAAACCACAATAGAATAAAGTCATACCTAGATGACATAAAAGATCATGCACCTAGTATAACTAAAAGACACATGAACCTAGACAATTGAACATTTAAGTTGTCTACTTTGTATAAACTAATCAACATATCCAAATGGCTTCAAGAATTCTAACCTCAAATCTTAAGCTCTCTCCCCTGCGCATTAGATCCAATACATTGCGAATCTGCTGAAATGAAAAGAAAACAACTGTAAGTAATTGAGAACAAACAAAAAATCACAACATGCAAATCAATTGACATATATAATGCATATTTTCTAATTCTTGTGCTTTTACAAATAATTTTTGAATCAAGCTGACTCTAACAAAAATATTCCAAAATGCAAATAGACATTTAGTTGCTCTTTCTCTTTTTTGAGCATCTAGCATGTCCTAAATTTGGTGATATTAAAAACGGTACTTTGTTCAGGAAATGACGCTTAGCTTTACAAGTTCGTTTACCACAATAGAATCAATCAGCTCTTTATGTGCGAGAAAATAAAGACAGCCCACAAAAGGTTTTATGCTGACAAATGCCGAGCATGCAAAACTTATTTTTGGCAGGAGCAATAGAACTAGGGTATATTATTAACCATGAAGAAGGCTAGAAGAGCATCTTACAGTAAGTAGTTACTCTGGATACCAAAAATCTAAACTTTCAGAACTAAGCTGGGAGCAATTTGGCATAGGACTACGGTAAAACAATGGGGAAAAGTAACTTGAAGAGGAACATGCGTTTACAATTGAGCAAGTTTGTAGTTGCTCCACAGTTCTTAAATTCAGATGTATTACAAAGTTCTTTCCTACAGGTAAGCAAGCTTCTAAATAATGAGTGCTACAACAGCCTCCCACCCACCCACCCACCCACCCCAAAAAAAGAAATTTTATGGACCTGTAAAAAGCCTTGAAGGAACAACATAATTTTATACTGCCAAAACGAGAAATTACAGAATATTGGACCAATAATGAACCCAGTATCATACCTCGGAAACTAGCCTGCCTCTTCCTTCACCGGCAGCAGCCAAAGTCCTCCAGGAATATGGAACTCCCATTGCACCATCGAGTTGTCTCTCCAACAACAATGCTGACCTCGAACTTGATGGACGATGCCCGGGATGGCCAGAAAGCCCCATCTCCTGTGAGGTAGCAGAACTCAAATGTGGCGGAGTGTTACCATTGTGACTTCCAGGTTCACTGACAGCTGAAGACAACATAGATCTACGAACATATTCTGAGAGTCGTCGAGGATATTGCTGAGGATTTCTTTGTTCCACCCAACCAGGAGAAGAGGAAGGGGCTACTGAGCTAGGACCACTCCGAGAAGAAGATGCAACATTTCCAGCAATGGAAATATTTCCACCAGCTAAACCCCAGTTGACAGGATTTTGATTCAAATTTCTCAAGTCACTAGCGGGTATGAACATTGGATGCTGCGAAATGTTTCTGGGCACACTTCTTGAGCTTGGTTGTTCATAGGCTGCAGAATTCCTCTCAAGAAAAACAGAATAACTTGATGGACTGCCAGCTCTTGAACTAGATGAATCCCACCTCTGTGCATTTCGTCGCAGAGAAGGAACCGGCCCCGCAACTGGCTGGCTTGGGGGACTTACATTATCTGCAGCAGAAACAGACCTCGAATCCAAAGACTGATTAGAAGGCAGCCTCAATGCGTCCCAGTCAGACATGGTAACATTTCTATCATTACCCACAGTAGGAAACGTATTGCCAGGAATAGGAACTTGCTGATGAGAGCCATTGATCCTAAGCCTGAAATTTCTACGGTAACTTTCTGCTCTCCTTGAAGCAGGCAATGCAATCGGACCTTCCATAGTGGTGCCACCCATAGTGAGCCCAAGTCTTGGATTTATCTGCGCTGGCAAATTGATGTTTCTTCTACTTTCTGTTGGTGCAGAGCTATTAGCACCAGCAGTCAGATTATTTGGAGCAGGTATAGAACGCCATAAGCTGTTTAGAAGATAATCTGGACTTCCACTTCCCGAAGATTGTCCCAGATGTCCTTCAACTGCTTTTCTCTTACAAGCCATGCGTCGACCATCCAGTGTACAGCCTGGTCTGCCATCACTTTCATCCCTCAGAAACCCATTAGTTGCAGAAGTCCCAGCAAGGGGAGCAGAAGAAGTACTGGCGGTTGACATCCGTTCTTTTCCTGGTCCATTAGACTTGAATGTTGGGGTGCACTCCATCACTTCGCAGTCATCATCATCATCTTCATCGCCATCACGCCCCTCATGTCCAGCACTTCTACTTAGTTCATTTGGAACAGTGCTAGAAGTAGAAGCTTGAGAAAATAAAGTGTTGTTAGCTAACTGGTTATTCAAATTTATTTCAACATCACCCAATGAAAGAATATTGGAAGACCCATAATGCTGTTCAGCAGAGAAGTGAGAAGGCCCAGGACGGGCACTCATTGTAGTATTTTCACTACGACTAACACTATTTTGTGTATTGGAGGAGCTGGATTCTCCTAAATTCCATCCAATTACACTCTGCCTTTCTTGGTTTGCATGACTAAGAAATGGTATGGTTGTCTCATTGGAAGGTACCATATAATCTGGTAGCCGATTTTGTGCAGGATTTCGCAAATTATTCCAACATATCTGCTGATCTATACCCCCATCACTCGATGTTGAACCATGAGTAAAACCCAAAGTTTCTGGCAGGGATCCGATTGCACTCCGTTGCCCTTGCATTAGGCCTATAACTCTATATTCACAATCTCCAAAAGACAAAGATAGTATTGTAGTGACAGCAGGGTCTCAAACTTCACTGCTAAGCAGACCTGCCAGCAAAGTAGAAACCACATTATTGTAAGGTTGACGTTCGTCAATAAAACGTGAGAACAGAAATTCTTATCTCAATGTTGAGAAATATTAGATAAGGAAAAAGAGTGAAAAGAAAACACTATTTGATTTAGCAAAAAAAATCATTCCTTTTCTTCTAGTTGCACAAGACCACAGAGGCTTTAGAGTTCATGCCATCAATTGGCAGATGAGCTTAGTACCAAGCTTTCAACACTGCATTCATATATGGCCAAATCTCATAGATGTCACAAGTTAGAACATATCATCCCCCAGAGATATCTTTCTAAACTTGTTGCTATCAATGAGATTTTTCAAGCCAGATATGAGTACCTCCATGTCAACCAAAGCAAGGTACTCAATGTGCAATTGACGTTATCACCATAAACATCACAAAAAGTAGAAAACAACAAATAGATAATCGCCTTGAACACAAAAAGTGGCTGTATTTGATAAACTTTGCCAGTGCAATGAATGTAGCTAATCTCAGTTACACTGCGGCAATAAGAATAGTTCCACCAACAAAAAATTGTAGACACATTTTGATATCACAACCACTTCATATACAAAACACTAGTATGACAACATGTGTAAAAAGGCTGTCTTTAAATTTAAGCAAGGAGAAAACGGATCATCACCAACCAGAAACCACCATTACACTAAAAAAAATTGAAGCTTCCCCTTAAGCCCACCCGCTTAAAATTAAACATATATACTTACCAATAATCGGAGACTCAAACTGTATATACTTGTAAACATCAGAAAAACCATTTTTCTTGACCAGATACTAAGCAAATCTCTCTAAAACCATTAAAAACAGATCTTTAATAAATATCAAACATCAGAAAAAGCTATCATCTTTAAAAGAAGAAGCTGGTTTAACAATAATCAAAACATCCCCCTCTAAATCAGCTCAATGTAGAACAATAAAAAGTCCAAAAACATAAACTAGCAGGTGCAATAACTTTGTTATTCTCCTTAATTTCTTGGAAAAAAGACAACTTTTTGAACTGAAACACAAGGGGTTCTTTGAATCATCCATCCAATGCATATAGTCAAACAAACAAACAAAAAAACACAACTTTTTTTATAGATATCTCAAGAAAGAATTTGCAGATAAACCCAGAATCAAGATGAGGTAAAACAAATCAAAAGCAACCAAAAAGAAACTGAAAAACACATGAAAAAAAGAGTAAGAATTTACCTCCAAAACATCAGCAGATGAAGCAACAGATCTAAAGTCACCACCTGAAATCCAAAAAAACAAAATTGAGTTACAAACAAAATCCTTTCTTTTCTTCTTTCTGCACAAAAATCCCAGATAAAAGAAAAGAATCAATCAAACATACAAAAATCACCTCTTTAACACTAGATTAATGGAGAAAACAAGATGAGATTAGAAAGAAATGGTGGGTTTGTGAAGAAAAAATAAAGAGGAAAAATGAGAAAACAAGAATGAGAAAGAGAGAGGAAAAGAGGTGGCCTGACCTGGTGGACTAAAGAGAGGGGACAATAATCTCTAACACAAAACACCCCCTTTCACACCCTTTTAATAAAAGATTTATAACCCAAAAATCAAATTCCAAATTAAATGATACAAGGAAAAAAAAATGGATTCTTTTTTTCAAAATAGGTAAAAAAAAATAATCTTTTTTTCCAAAATTATAAAATGGCTTAAAGTAATTAATTACCATTGAGTGTGAAACTGTGATTTGATAAAAAGAAGTCTCTTTTCTCGAGGCGCGCCGATGGGAAAAAGAAAAAGGAAAATAGTATTCCTTTCCTTCCTCACAGGACAATTTAACGATTTAGGGATCGTTTAATAGATTATTTTAAATATATATTTATATTTTTAAAATATTAATATTATTTTTATACATCGTATCGAAAGATTTTTTTTTAATATCGTGAGAGTGTCTCTCTCGTTTTCATCTTCACGCCAAAGCACCTGTCCCTCTTTCTAATCACATGTCTGTTTTTGTACTCTTCTTCTTTTTTTATTTAACGTCTCCCCCGGATTTTATGTGTATTTTCAGTTACAATTTCTTTTTCTTTTTTGTTATACAATGGATTTTCAATTTATTTGGTTACTTGTGGTATTTGAACCCATTACTAATTTCATTTATTTATTTTTTTAATATTTAATGTAATTTTGAGAGTGAAATTTGAATTGTTATAATTTTATGTAGGAAATAATATGATTAGAAATATATATATATATTATTATTTGAGTCAAACATTATTTTTGGAATACTAATTTTATCATCGGAATTTGCTTTCCAAAATGTTGTAATTATTAATGTTGCAAGGAAGATGTTGATATGATTTTTGTATGTAAATATAAGTTAGGAAAATTAATTAATTTTGATATTATTTTTAGCAAATTAATGAAAATATATATTACCGAGAATTTCATTTTTAAATATGACTTTTTAGGAAAAAAATGAACTTTATTTTATTATAATAATATTAATAATAATATATTTAATGTAATTTTAGGAGTGAAGTTTGAACTGTTTTTATTTTGTGTATGAAATAATATTTAAAGAGATATATATATTAGGAATGTATATTATTATTTGAGTCAAACATTATTTTTAGAAAATTTATTAATAATTCTATAATCGGAATTTGCTTTCCACAATGTTGTTATTATTAATGTTGCAAGGAAGATGTTGAAATGGTTTTTGTATGTAAATATAAGTTTTAGGAAAATTAATTAATTTTAATATTATTTTTAGCAAATTAATAAAAATATATATCATCGAAATTTGATTTTTAGATATGACTTTTTTAGAAAAAATATGAATTTTAATTTTATTAAAGGCTGACAAGGAAGGTGTTTGAAATGATATCTACATGTAAATATAAGTTAGGAAGACTAATTAAATATTATTTTTAGAAAATCTTTTAAATTCTACCATCCAAATTTTATTTTTAAAATACGATTATTTTAAATTTTTGATTTTCATTGTCACTAAATGCTGACAAGGAAGGCGTTGGAATGATATTATACATTATACTTATGACTTTTGAGTTAGGAAGACTAATGTCTATATTATTATTATTATTATTAAAGTTAATTTAAACTAATAAAATATTAATTGTGTGTTTGTAAAACGTTCATCTGGATCTTCTTATAAAAATGATAATGTATTTATTAATATAAACATTTGAGTTATTTTTATTTCAAAATGGTAAAATATTTTTATTTTCTTAAAAATTTTAATATTATTCAAATAAAATAGTAAAGATCACATACAAACCTTACTTAGGTAAACGCAATTACAAGTATTATATGTATTAATTGGAAAATGTGAGTTATGCCAATTATCCACTTTGAAGACTTGGTAATTTCCGTCAAATATAAAATTAGTTTCTTTCGTTTCAAATGTTGTTTACTTACTTGGGTGGTTTGCTTTGACCATATAAAAAAAAGTATACATCAAAAAAATTAATTTTATGCATTATTATCTAAGTTTTTAACTATTTTATATTTTTTCATATCGAAATCGATATAAAATATTATTACTTTCAATATTTATAGGCTATATAAGAGCATCGAAAATGATAAAATGTTTTTCATATTGTTACTCTTTTCGTCTTAAATTATCCAGTCTTAAATTATCCAATTGAAAAATCAAAGGGCATATTAATATTATAGTATTCATATGTTCACATTTTAATACAATGAAATGAATTTCTGATCATTATAACCAAGAATAATGTAATGATCATACATTATATTCTCAATAATCGTAATTAGTGAAGGGGCAGGATAAGAGTAAAAAGTAGTGTGAATAAAAGAAAAGAGGAGATACTTAATTAAGCCACAATATTGCAAGTGTTAAATGATCCAAACTACTTTTATTTTAATTGCTTAGACATGGGATCTAGTCCTAAGTGGCCCTATAATAATATTTATTTTTTCAAATGTTTATTTGGCCATTGAGATGTTATTATTATAACAATAACAATGAAGAGTTTTAAAAATCGATTTAAAGAGGACGATTTGCATATAATTTTATTATTATCTTGTGATGATAGATATATATTGTTTCTGATAGATCATCAAAATAAGTACAAAAAGAAACAAGTTATACTGAAAGTAATGTAGAAGAGAGCATTAACAATAACAAAACAATATAATCATCAAAATAAAAAAATAACATGAAATAATAGAACCAATAAGGAATGTGATAGAATGAAAAACTGATAATCGGTAAATACTCTTTCATCCTTAATTTAATCAACCTTTATCTTTAAATAGATTTTTTGATATAAATTCAGATTCAATCGGACTTACATAAAAAAAAAAAAAAATTGGAGGATTTGGAATATGATGGTTTAGGTCATGGAGAAGAAGCATCCAATCTTTTTCCCATATACTTGAACAAACCATTACGTAATGGCTGATTGGAAAAATATATACTAAACTCAATTAACCAAAAAAAATAAAATAATGAATCCAATAAGCTATAAATCAGTCATTATTATTATTATTAATTATTTTTGAATTTTTCTATGCCATGTGAGGTCAGATATGGTTGGCAGAAGAAAAACAAACCGAGTGATTATTTATTTTTTTCTTCTTAATTGTCTATTTGAAAAAGTTGAAATTAGTTGATGTTGGCATCTTTTTAATTAATTTTTTTTTTTCATATAGTCTCAAACTAACTTAGCTAGCTTCCTATATCTAGTATATTAGGTGTCGTTTAAATATGTTTTTTTGATCTAATTTTTTGAAAATTTTATTTTTAGAATAAAGTTGTGTAGTTGAGTGAGTTACCTTTTAGAAAAATATTTGCAAAGTAGTTGTATTATTATTTGAGGAAAAGAAAATTACTTAAATTGGATGGTGATGGTTTTTGTATGCAAAATTCTCTCCTTTCACTAATATTTAAAAAAGGCTATAAAATTGCCTATTTTTTTTTTAAAAAAAAATTCATTAATTAAACTTAATAGAGTTATTATAGAGATCAATTTAGATGATACGGTGTTTATTTCCTTCCGATTAAACATAAAAATAATAAATATGGAAATTTAAGTAGAACAATAAGTTTCTAAAGTATTAAACTCACAATTTTTTTCTCGCTAATTGATAAGCTAGCTACTCCATAAACTTCTCTATATCCAAGAAAACGTATTTAAAAACTATATAATAGTAGATAAATTGAGAGTCAATTTTATTAATATTCAAAATTATATAAATTGAAGTAAATCAATTCAATATTTAAATTTAATATAATTTTCTTATATTAATATAAAAAATACATTATAACAATTTGTATAATTTAAATATGAGATATTTATACTACTTTGACCAACGTAAGGATCGTACTCATCTTGTTTGCCTTTGCATTAATTCTATTATATACCTAGTTAATGCATTTTTCCTTAGTTGGTAAATTTTTGGCTTCCACACTCATTAATCTATAAGACCAATAAATGAAGAATGCTTGAATATATAGTTGACATTCTAATATATGTATATCCATTCAAAAGGTTTAAAAAAAATTACTTTTTATATTAAAGATATTATATATATATATATATATATATATATATATATATATATATATATATATATATATATATATATATATATATATTTAATTGTTCATTTTGGTAATAAAAGTGAAAAAATTGAATCGATCAATAAGTCGAATCAAAATAAATATTCTTGGTTTATTGTTATTGGATTAACGGATTTTAAAAGGTTTAACGAAAATAAATTATTGGGTCATCAATTTGATTTTGGTGTTTTAATACTAGATTATTCAGTAAATTGATAATTCATTAAGGCTATAATAATTTACTATTTCACTCCTACTAAAATATTGTAAATATTAATATCAACACCTTAAAGATTACTTTGTTTGCCTGTTAACCTTCAATTACATCACAATTACTTTGAGTTCACAAGAAACAAACTCTTTTTTTAAATTTTTTGCACTTGTATAATCATTTTAATGTTAGTTAATATTACTTCTATTTTATGAGCATTATGTAAAATTATGTTATTGTCCTATCATGCCAAATTGTTAGAGAAGTTGTATACAATATTTATTTTATGAATATTTTCTTATTAGTTAAATTGAAAATTAAAAATTAAAAATTGATAAGGTATTTTATTAATTGAATTATTAATTTAACATATATAAAATCGAAAAAATAATAAAATTAAATTGATAATATATCAATCTAATCAACACCGACCCATGCACACCTAGTCACCCCGTATTAGCAAATCTTATTTTATTTCAACACTAGTTTTATCATTAAAAAAAACTAAATATACAAATAATTAAATAAAATAACAATAATCAAAATTTAAATAAGTATAATACATGTCTCAACTTACGTTATCTAGAGTACGTAGTAAACTACAATTAACTAATACACGACCTAATCTTTTTTTTTTTGACTTAATTATAATAAAATAGTCTAAAATTTAGTTGTGGACTTGTGAATACATTTTTACCATCATTAAGTATTATGTTTCACATTGAATAAAGGACTCATATATAAGTTTGACCAACTTAAACAATTTGAGTTGATTTATGAGATTTTAAGTAGTTTTTTTTTTATGATTGAGTATCAGTTATTATGTACCTCAATAGATTTTACACGATATATGTTATCTTTCATCGGAAATATGTGTCAGGTAATTTTATCCATCAGATTAAAATAAATGAAAATAATCACCAAATATTTTTTTCCGTCAACGTTAAGTTTTGATTTGTTTCTCATTCCCTTTGCTACCCTTTTTGCTTGGAAGATGTGTTCATTGATTGTAACATCCCAAGGATTTGATTAATTATTTTTTATTAAAAAAAAATGACCTTAGGTTCGATAATCTCACATTAATCATGTGCTAACCATACGAAATTTCTTGGATGGTGTTTTGTGTGAGACAATAAAAATGTTCAAACACAAGAAACCCTTCACCAATTGTCCTTATCTTTTGCAAGATTCAAGAATTAAATTGATTTTTTTTTTTTGGAATATACAATTAGAGGATATATTAAAATAAACACGTTAAAGATGGGGTCATCTTATTAATTTATTTATCCTTTCAATTTGCTCGTATTGTAACCAATGATCAAGAATTTTTCTATCACCTTTTTATTCTATAAAGTTTGGAAAGCATGTTACCAACTATTTTGATCCTTTAAGTATATATTTTTGGTTAGATTTAACGAGAATTGTGAAAAAAAAATTTAATTTTTTTTTTATCTGATATGAAAAATCGCAATACAAAAACTATATAAATACGAAATGATCGAAAACCACATAGAAACCATTTTTAGAATTTTAGCTTCTATTTTTTAAATCGAGACTGATCGAAAGAACAAGCTAATTTAATAAACAAACAGTTATTGTACTCTCCAAATATTAATTCAAATCAGAACAAAAATCTATAGCCAAAAGAACCCTAAAAATTATGAGTATAATGTTGCAATTTGTACTAAGATTATTACATCCTGCAATTAGGTGTAAATATCTCTAATTAGACTATAGAACCTCTAATTTATCTTAAAGACAAGATAATCATCATTACTTAAAAATTAAAATGTAACATATAAAACATGTGGGTCGACAAAGGACAAATTTTGGAGTGTAAAAAAATGATATTGGGGGTGACAAAAACATTTGCTAGGGACCAATAATGTACTGGATTGCCCCTTTAAACACTTTGAATTAAAATTATTATTATTATTATTATGAACATTAAAGTGAAAGCACCTCAAGAGTAATTTTTGTACCAAACTTCAGTAGCATAGAATCTTTAATTCATTACTACACTTGTCCCCACCTAGCAAAAAAAAACAATTTTTACACAAACATCATGAATTATTGCACAAACTGACAAGAGGGAAAAAAAATGAAAGGATATATGAATATGTAAATACTATTTTCTATGACTTTTACATCAACTTTTGGGTGAAAAAAAAAAGGAGTAGCAATATGTCAATATTGTTGAACATTCAATGAATCTTATACGTCTCAATTCTTTATATCTAACTTTTTATAAAATTCATATATATATATATACCACTAGCAACACTACGGAGATTCAATTTGTAAAAAGTGAGTATCTTAATAATGTCATTTATGTGGATAACGTTAATATTCTGTCTATGGTAAAGCTCACGTGATAATTGGCCAGGAATTAGATCAAATCAGAGTTACGATCGAATGTTTCACTTGCTTGATGAGTTCAGTTATGAAATGAAGTTGCACTCTTACTATTCGTTAGCTTATGATATGAGAGTGATCATTTAATTTTTACAAGTGATATCATAATATAAAATTGTAAATTCAATAATATATTGTGTGTGACAAAGTTTGGAAGGGGTCATTGTTAGTAACACCAACATCCTTACCTATAACAAATCCCGGGTAACGAGCCGATGATGGCTTGGGTTAGAGTTAGGATTGAATAATCTCTCTAGTAAGCAAGAGAAATTGTCTTCACAAGATTTTGCTTTCTTCTTTTTCCTCCCACTTCAAAAAACCCTCATAATAATTTAAGCAAGCTCATATATGTAGAAGAATTACTTTTTAAGTCATAAAAGCAAGAAAAAAGGCACAAGAGTACAAGTTGTGTAAAGAATGAATTTGGAAGGGAGTTATCCTTCTACTTTGAGGTTGGAAGGGTGAGAGGGATATGATATTTACTCATCATTAATGTTGATTACTGATCACACCTAAACAAACATAACAAAAATTTTGACAGTGGACAACACAACAATTGTTGTCTACTTGTACCTCCATTAATAGCATGGTGGGTGCACTGCAAATGTGAGGTGGACTTTCTTGAAAAAGTGAGTGGGGGATAAATCAGAAATTTGAACCTTCACATGTACTTTTCTGAGTCTAAACATTATCAATACATACAATATTTTGTTTAGTGTTAATTGTCTTAAAAAATAATAGAGTAATGTGGAGAGAGTGCTGCACAGGACATAGCAAGTTACTTTAGACATTCAAACCCTACAAAGGAAGGCACTACATATGAAAGAAAGATTGACGCTTCATCGATAACAACTTCAATCAATTGCATATTTCCTCCCTTAAGAAAACACCATTATTGAGTGTATATATATACATATATAAGGCTGCATGCTTAAAGCACACTCTGGGAAAAGTAGAGGCATGCATCAATAGATTCAAGACTTAAATGCAAAGTCATCTTGAGGAAGAACAAAACAACCATGGGATCCTAAAAAAAGCTTAGTTGATTGACTACCTGAACTTCTGTCTTGTTGGCGATGAGGTTCGAGTCCACACTTAGTAATTCCCTCCCCATTTTCTTATATCTTTGCAAGGGAAAAAACTACAGCCTCTTACAAACTACCCAAAAGCATGGCTGAAGCTTTGAGGGAGATAACTTTTTTTTTTTACAGAAAACGAAGATACACGATGACCACCTCTATCTTCTGAATGTTGCAACAAAATTGGATACTCAAGGGCGAAAGATGAGTATGACCAAGCATCTTCAACTGTAGGATTTCACGAGTGTTACTTCCAATCATTTTATGTTATTGAGAACAGGAAAAAAACCATCCAAAGTAATACCACTAGTTCTTATGCATTCATATTTCATAGTGTTAATATAGTACAACAACAGTTTCAAGCTTCATGAACTACCATTAGTGCATATGTAAAGACCCTAAAGAACATATAGTACACATACTAAAGTACTTGATGTAAAAGAGAATCATCAGATTCTCATAATGCTACTGTCTTCTACTAGGATTTGCTAAAAGTAGACTTATCTGGAACTGGACCGTGAAGTTTTACATTCTTCACAAGCTACTACTAAGCACAATTGCTCGAATGAAAGACTTGTGAAGCATAAGAAGGTGATGTAGAGATTTTATCTTACACCTCAAAGTTCTCCATAATGTACACCTCAAAGTTCACCAAAACGTACCAATAAGCTTAACTAAGCTGCCATCCATCTACTCTTCACTATATCACCAAAGTTATTGTCTATCAAGAAGCCTAAATTGTCGGTCTGCAGCACAAATCAAACAGGAATGAATGCTTTTTTTCCCCATTGACAAGTCCATTAAAATATTTTTTAGAAAAACAAAATTATGTTAAAAGTACCTTGAAAGCAAGAGAATTGGTGTCCTGGCATTTTCCCCAACGATGGCGTTCATGCTATAGCGTGTGCACACCTCAACTATTCCACTGGACACCTGCTATCCCACCATCAATGGTGTCCTGACATATTTGTCACCCTCATAACTGACATTGTAACATCCTGTCGTCTTTCGAGCAACTTGTTAACTCTTCACTATCCAACTTGCTTGGTATTATGACATACTTCTTGCTGTTGTTTGCTGCGGTTAACTTTTCGTTGAATACAAGATATCCATCCATGTTACCTTGTGAGCATCCAAAGGGTGGCGGCTACGGGTTTCCTTTGTCATCAAAAAAACGTATCCATCCATGTTATTGCTATAGCTGTTGTTGCTTTTGTCGTTTACTCTTTCACCATGTACAAGATATCCAATGTTATTGCTATAGCTGTTGTTGGTTTCGTGTGAACTCTTCCCATTTCTTTAAGTGATTCAACTCAAACCCTTTAACAAGACATCCACCCAATCGTATAAAGTGTAATCCGAACTTTACTCACCCAATCTTTTACCTTGAACTGATTTTGAGCAATCATGACACTGTATGAAGTGACCTCATAGCTTTTATAACAGCTAGGATACAGGACTCGCCCAGTCTAATTCTCATAGCTGAATACAATATATCATTCCATGTAATTGTATAATTGTAAACTATGCCCTTCGCTAACCTGATCAATTATCCAGAGCTGATTTTGCGCAAGCATGACACAGTAAAAAATGACCTCATAATTTGGTAACTGTTGAGATATCAATCCATAACCATATAATGCTAGCCATTGCTCAGTGCTCACCTAGTTTAATTCTCTTGGCTGACTTTTAGGATCATGACACTGTATAAAGTGGCTTAACTCTTTAAGCCACTATACAAGTTATCCATCCAGGTAAATGTTAACAGAAAAATATGTTCACATTACTCACTCCATCTATTATCGTGAGCTGATCTTCAACAATCATGAAACTGTATAAAGTGACCTCGAAATTTGATAACTGATAAGAAGACCATCCAGGCAAAGCTATAATGCGATGCATTATTCACAGAGTCTAATACTATTGTGCTGATATCCATCAACCATGACAGTGTATAAGGTTAACTTAACTCTTCACTCATATAAAACAAACTGTATGATTGTAAAATGCGAGCCTGATTTCTCACCCCATCAACTCTCTTGAGATGGGATGATTTTCAGATATCAAGACATTGTATACAACTATACATGACCTTATAATTTGATAACTGACAAGATATTCATCCAGACAACAGCATAATCTAAGCAATTAGTCACCTGATCTAATCCTCTTAAGCTCATTTTCAACAATGATTGTCACTGTAGGAGCTGATCTCACAATTTGATAACTTCACTCTTTTTATGACCTCTTTAAGACGTAACTTACTTTTGTACTGAAAAGTGACGCGAATACCATTTTGTCGCCTTCACTCCAGCATGAACTTCATGCTAGTAATTTTCAAACATAACTTGCTTGGGATAGTTATTGACTGTTACTTGCTTGAGATTCTTGTTGATTGTACTTGCTTGTGATTCTTATAGATGGTATTTGCTTGAGATTGTTACGGTGTAACTTGCTTGGGATTGCTGTTGGACTTGAGGAATTGTTGTTGTTTCCTTTAGTTAATGCCCGGAAGCGGGCATAGAAGGTCATCCAACTCAATAAAATCTCCTTCTAAAATGGCAATCAGTTCCTGAGCAGAATAATCATTGAGAATTGGAGGTCCGTTGCTCTCAAGACAAATCTGTAGCATGAACCATTAACTAATATTAATGATGCCCATTTATATCAACGCAAAAAAGGGAACATCATGACTTACTCTAACAAACTAACATAATTAAGTTTGAAGGATAAATGAGAAGTGTTTCAATTAGCTAATATACCAGGCACACATAACTCATAAGGTATACACTTAGTTCTTAAGCCTAAATTAGTAAATGCACAATAGAAACAGTAGAGCTCAGATTCCACTTGTAGAGCAACAACAGATATGGAAAGCAGAAAAAATTACCTTCATTGATTTCACTCCAGCCTCAACTTCTCTAAGAGGTCTCTCATATTGAGATGACAAGAAAACGAGTAGGTAAATTCTAAAGATAAATGCATATCTTGTGCATGTCAAACATTTGATGAGCATATATAAGTCAATGACGATGCAAAACAGGAACAACAAAGAAGTAAAGCAAATTCAGCATGAAAGCTTGGGATTATGAACGAAGAAAAAGATAACTAAGCACCTTTACAGAGTAATACATAAAGCTTTTTTAGCGATTACCTGCTTAGCAACATTTTCTGCAACAACTTGACCATTTAAGTCGGGAACTAACCCACTAGGTAACTTTGAGACATCATTCTCCTGGTCAATCATGTTTTCATCATGCATTTTAGAGCCAGTAACCAATGCAGCTGATCCATCAAATTGAATACCTATATGGCGTACTGTCGCAACAATTTCTTCACCATTGGAACTGAATACATGCCCTGACAAGTTATTTCCATGATGAGATTTGATGAATACTCGGCATAGAACAAAAGATGCCTGCACACAAGCAGAAGAATGAGACATGTTACATGCAGCCAATTTATGATATGCAACAAGACAAAGCCACCTTAAACAGAACCACATGATATTTTTTATGACTAATTTCAGAAATATTTATGTACAACTCCTTAATATGTGCATTACGCACAACCAAAGACTAAAGGCAGAGTGAGATAGGAGGTCTACCAACATAAAAGGTAGAATTATGGTCACACTCAGATTGTGTTGCTTTGATAATCTTTACTTATCATCAAGACTTCAGAACAATTAAACCCAAAAGATAAAGCTAACGAACTGTTGACACTAAGTGATCTGTTTCAGCAATAACATCAAAATCAAATCAAACAAAATCGTAGTCCCTAAATCCAAATATCAGCAACAAAATTCCTAGTCGTCCTAATACTATATAGTGCTTAACTAGTTGGAGAATCATGTGACACATGTTTAACTGACCCGACTCAACTCTGTTTTCTATTAAAGGGCAACAATATGCCTAAAGAGTACAAACACATCCTCAATACAAAACTAATTCTATAATCTACAATGTATTATCAGAGTGGTACTTAGATTTCATCAAAAAATATTAGCATATCAATGGAAGTACGAACATGCACAGCACTCCAAGAAGGGAAGCAACCAACCACTTCCCAATGTCAGTTTGAACATAATTAAACCAAAAAGGCAAGCCTTTGACAGTGTATTCAAGTAAAAGAGTAATAGCATTGCAAATTAAGAAAAAACTCAATATATTCATTAATGTACGTAAGAAGAATTGTATAGCAGAATGTACCATAGGATGACCAGTTAAGGCGTACTCATACATCAACCAATCAGTCTTAGTACAATCCCCCAAATAAAATTCAAAACTTTTACGCGTACCCACCACAATTTTCCCTGCACCCGCACCCACCACATCCCTAACTCTACCCCTCTTCTTCCAATAACCACCACCAGCTCTCCTCCTCCCTCCCTTCAAAACCCTAGCCACAAAACAAAACCAGTGCCTTTTCCGTCCACCACGACCGTACCGGAAACAGGCGGAATCCGGCAAGTTAAATGGATCAAAATTGTAGAGATCAATTTCTCGAATTAGGTCAAATCCAACGCCATTCCGGTGATCGACGCCGTTCTTTGAAGATAAATAGTAGCTGATTAGTTGTTGATCGGAAGGGTAAAATTGGGTACCGGGAGGAAGCGAAAACGACGTCGTATCTCCCATAATGGGAGGGAGTAAGATTTAATTATGAGTGTGCTGAAGTAGCAGGAGACAGAGAGCTCCGATATAAAAGGGATTTTATATGGACCCGACAAGTAGAGAAGCGTGGCCAAGAAGTTTCTTCATAATGTCAGCTTACTAATCTCACGTGCTTTAGTCGCATTCCATATGACATAATTTAAATTTTGAGATAATAATAACGAAATATCAAGTGAAATTTCACGGTCACAGTTGAAAATTGAGAGTTAAGTATCAAATTTTCATCACGATTTATTTTATATGCTTTTAAAATGATTTTAATTATTAATTTTGTGACTTATGATTTTTTTTATATAGTTTCTAGTTATGTACATAGTTTTTCAAAAACTGTAAGACTACGTATTTGAATTCACAATTAAATAAAGATATTTGATTTTTGAAATTCAAACTAATAAATCATATGAATTGAGACGTATAGAGTATAAAGTTTTTTTTTTTTGTCTAGATTCAAACTCAAATTAGTTATAAACTGACATAGATTATGGTGGAGTGTTTGAAATCTCTTCCCCACTAAATCATATACATCTCGAGTTCGATTCCTTAGCCCAAAAATAAATCGGGCAATGTAAAAATTCTTCTATAGTCAAGCTTTGTGATAGTAAGTACTCGTTTATTTTTAATTAAAAATCTTGAATTCAAGATTGGTTATTTCTCATTTTCTTAGCTGGATTTACAACAATATATTCAGCGAAATCTCACTAAGTGAGGTATGAGGTGTCACGACTGGAATCTAGACCCCAGACGAGACCGGCGTCGTTGACCTCTCAGAGGTCGCAGACAAGCCTACTTACGTCATTCTTACTTTACATAGATTAATTTTAGCGGAAAATTTGAAATTTTTGATTCTTTAATCATACTTGCTGAACATTCTTAACATTTCGTAATCGTTCATCATCAACCATCTAACATTTAAGAGATAAGCAACTGAAAGAAATAATTCATTAAGTATTAATTGTATATCGGCCAAAATAGCACCAATACAAAGTTTGAACCAAAACAGGAAAGAAACGCTAGTGGAACATGCTCCACTAGCTCAACTCTAAAACTACGCTAGAATGTAAAACAGTAGCATCCTCGAAAGCATGAGGACCTACCAAACTCCGGATGAATACTGACGTCCGGATAGCTGCAACAACGAACTTGTAGCTCTAGCGTCCACCTGTGCCTGCACCTAAAAGTAGATGTTCGTATGGAATTAGTACACACTTGTACTAAGTATGGGTATATGCAAGTACACACCAGGGACATGCATGAGAAAGAATAGCTCTTTCCTAACAACATGATTTTTGGAAGTCAAGTCAGTGGACTTGCCAAATTGAGATTGGGAAAGTTATGCCATGAGAGTGACATGCATCATTATAATTATCGTACGGCACACAAAACATAACATATTCATATAGCACATAACATATAACACATACTTTCTTTCATATTACTCATTCGTATACCATGAGACCTTATTATCATAGACTTAACTTTAAGACTTTCCAAAATGAGGGCTCAACATGTGGGACCTCAACTAGGGAGCCTTCTTTAGCAAACACAGAGTCTGCTTCACTCATTCATTCGTATTTCATTTCAATTCATTCATAGGCCAGTGCGAACACCAGCTATACCTAGGATGTAGTTTAAGACTTTCATCGGGTTTGCTGTGCAATGATCAGGAATGACCTAATGTCATTACCTGAATCTAGCCCACCTCTTGATTATCCTATCCTAACACATTCGGTATCATTCATTTCTTTATATAATTCATTTAAGGCTGGCCTCATTCATTCATTGGGAACTTTAACTTTAACCGACATAGATCATGTGAGCATCATGAAATCCAGTGTCTTCCCCACACCGAAAAGAGGTGGAATCACCGGCCAAAGCGATTCAATAACATGCTAGCGTATATGGGAATTTAACCCCGCCAGATCCCTATAGTGGCAATATAGGTTCAAAGACTAGGAGATGTATGGAGACCCATACCCGGCAAGCCGGACAGTCTCATCTCATGAGAATTACGTGAACCTCCGCCCTTCCCGAAAGAAGGCATCACCACTCATAGCTAGCCTATCGGTGCTCGGTATAAAGTTCCATTACATTCAACTCATACATCATAGAAGTTTGCTTCTAGTATGAGGACATCATAGCTCAATAGATGATTTCTCATCTCATCATTAGTATTAAGTGTTTTAAACTCAATATTTTTATTAGAGTATTCATAGAGGCTGGTCTCTTCATTATCTCACATTCACATTGGTAAGTACGTATTAGTAACATTTACTTAGGCTCATTTGAGATTGCTCTCATCATATACATTAGCCTCACATCATGGTTGTCACCACATCCTTCATTTCATTATGTATATCTTAGGTCCACTTATTTTTGAACGTATGTTAGACTTATGTGTCTATACATACAAGCCATAGGGCTTCATTTATAGTTCGTTAAGTGATTCTTATTTTTCTAAGATTATGTATTACAAGACTTATGTATCTTGTATATATGCCAAGATCTTTGATTTTTGATCTAAGTAGATGACATTACTCTTGAATATTTCACCCACGTATGACTTATGTATCAATACGGAGGTTTGGACACGAGAACCCAAATTTTGAATTATTTGAATATCATTTATATTTTTCATTGATTTTAGTTCTAATATTCATAAATTTAGAACCCTAAGTTAAATCTCAACATTTTCGTGAAATAATAAATTTTCTATTTTAATTAGAATTCTAAATTAAATTTCAATCATTTACAAGAAAGAATAATTTTCTAATTTAATTAGAATTCCAATTTAAATCTCAATATTTACATAAAAGAATTAATATTCTATTTTTAATTAAAATTCTAAATTAAATCTCAATGTTTACATAAGAGAATTAATTTTCCAACTTTAATTAGAATTTTAATTTATTATTATTATTATTATTTTTAATTAAATTCGCTTGAATAGGGAGGTTGTGGGTTCGAACCCCCCACAGCCCCTTATTTTTCCTCTCTTTTTCGCTGAAGAGGAGGCTGTGAGGTGGTGGGTTCGAACCCCCACAGCCCCTCTATTTTTTTTTATTAAATAGGGGGGTGGCAGTGAGGTTGTGGGATCGAATCCCCACAGCCTCAAGTTATTATTTGCGCCTTCCCTGCAGCGCTGAGGTCGTGGGATCGATTCCCACGCCTCGCGTTCCTTTTCTCTCCTTTTATTTTTTTCGCGCATAGCTGGGGGTCGCGGGTTCGATCCCCGCCCCCAGCATTCCCTCTTTAATCCCTTTTTTTTTTCGCGCGTGGCTGGGGTCGCGAGTTCGATTCCCCCCAGCCCCCTTTTTATTTCTTTTCTTGGCGAATTTCGCCGGTCCCCTGTCCCCAGTTCGAGCCCCGTCTTCAACACTCCTTTTTAATTATTTTATCAAGGCATGTGTTGGTGAGGTCTCGGGTTCGATCCCTGAAGACCTCACCTATTTTTTTTTAATTCGTTTTTTGCTCAAATTTTCCAGAATGTGTCTAAAACTTATTTCCAGATTCTGGGACACTACTCCATAATTTTTCACATCCTTTTTACGGGTTAATTTAGCATTTTTTTCTTATACATTCATTAATGTTCTTAAGACAAATTTAGGGGGATAATTTGATCATTTATTGTGACTAGAATTTATAGCCTTTCAACCATGTGAATATTACGAATATTACGATTTTAAGAGCCTCTAATTGCACATAAAACACGAGTAATCTCAAATCTATTAACATGCTAAAGAAAAACTCAAAGTCATGATCAAAATCTTGCACAAATACATACATATTTACATTCATATTTTCCGAAAAACATAAAATATAATCACATCATCATGAACACATACTCGAAACGAGATTATCACCACAAACAAGTATCCCTAAATTCTATCAACAAGAATACCCAACCTAAGATCATAGGGAGCTAGTGACAGGGACATGCAACGGGGAACAACCTTAGTTTCGAGATGAATAGTTTGAATCGTAAGGAACCTCTTGGGAAAGGATCCAAGAGAGAAGAAAACCCATACCTTAATCGATGTTCAAACTTTAAATGTTGCTGCTCGGAAAACTCCTCCAAACCACTCCCAATTCACTTCAACGTACACCTCACTCACCAAACCTCTCTTAGCCTTGACGTTTTGATTACTTTTTCTTTTGCTTAAAAATTTTTTTTTTGTGAGTTCTTCAAGCATGAAAATTATTGATATTTTGGCAGAAATAATGTGAGGAAGATGGAGAACGTGAGAGAGGGAGTTTAGAAGCGTGAGAGAGAGAGGGCTAATTGGATTAGGAGACTAATTCAAGAATTAGTCAAATAACATTAAAATAAATAAATACAAATCTGTTTTATTTATTTATTTATTTATTCATTTAAAACGTGAAAGGATAATTATGCCCTTAAATACCTATTTATTCTTATTTACATAATTCTCTTTTCCTTTTTTTTTTTTGAATCGTTACATGAGGAGAGTAAAGTGTATCACTTTGTTGTGGAGATAAAAAAGTTATTTCTCAAAGACGCTCGGCTCAATCGTATCAAAATCAAAGTCGAGTAAAAAGAAGAATCAATGTTGTTTTTATTTCATATATCTTGAGCAAATCAAACACTACATTAACCATACATCAATTATGAAATAACAAAATTTTTCCTAAATTAACTTGACAAACTATCCATAAACTCCTTATCAGTTTCAAGAGAAGCCATGAAGTCTGGTAAAAGGCACACTTCCAAATCCATACTACCATCACCTTCAATCCCTTCATACAAACTAACTTTCCCATCAAACTTATGTGCATATCCACTTCTTAGTGCCACTCCTTTTCCCAATCCAAATTC
The DNA here is from genome assembly GCF_036512215.1 of Solanum lycopersicum. NCBI lineage: Eukaryota > Viridiplantae > Streptophyta > Magnoliopsida > Solanales > Solanaceae > Solanum > Solanum lycopersicum. Next base: position 65,176,662 of record NC_090803.1, on the reverse strand, counting down.
ATTACCATACATATCAAATCTTGGAGAACTTCCCATCATAATGCTACTAGGATCAAAAAATCCCAACTGATAAATCATACCACTCTCCAATTTTTCGACCCATTCGCGAATATCTTTGTTCTTATGGTTCACCACAGCTTCATGCATTTCCCAAGCTGCCCAACCAAGGCTGTTTTCAAGAAGTTTTCCCGCTGAGGCAATTCCTCGAACAGTTTGTATGCAATTACCAAAATAATTTTCTGGCAATGGAGGGTCCAATCTTGCTCTGTTATTAATCGCCATTCTGCAACTTGTTATATGATCAGCTGGGAATTTTCGAACCCTTGTTATGCATCTCCACATATGAGCTGACAAAGCTTGTAAAGACGAAATCTTTGAGGTATGACATTCTTCATTTGCTTTAGCTTTGAGTTTCTTTAAACACTCTGATGAAAAATGGAAAAATCTTTCTCTTAGAATTGGGGATTCGTGTCTACTAATGAATTGATCATGGTGAGTATAAGGAAGATTAATAATTGGACCATGTCCTTCTGGGAACCAATGGTTAAAATTCGGCGATTTAGAAATGGGAATGATCTGTTTTTGTCCATTATTGGCTTTGAAAACTTGTGAGAAAGAGTTAAAGAAATGCCAAAACGAAGAACCATCAGCTAATACATGGTTAATTGATAAACCAATGAAAACCCCATCAATTAATTCTGTTAATTGAACAGTTAACAAAGATAAATCATGTCCATCATGGTTAATAGCTCTATCATGATCGAAAAACGATTGAACAACTAAAGGCACATCTTTTGGTGAAAGTATATCAGAGACAGTTAAATCAAGATTAGCATGGATAAATCTTGCACCAGGGGTATCAACACAGTCGATAAAGACGGTGTAAAGAGGGGGATTTTCTTGTTTAAGTGTTTTAAAACGACCAGCTAATGGATAAAAATGAACAAGGGTGATTGAGAGTGAATCTTTAAGGTTTTGCAATAGAGGATCAAGTTGAAATGATGATGGTTTAGTGAAAAGTAGACCTTTTTGGATATATTGAACTGAAAGCATGGCTAAATCCCATGATGATAGATAAACAGGTTTTTTAGCTTCTTCTGAAGTGTAAAGTGGCTTGATGAAACAATCTGATATGTGTTGAACAGTAGGTGATGAAGAAGCCATTTTTTTTGTTTTTGTTTTTGTTCTTGTTATTGTATAGTTTGAAGATTGGGTTTTTATATTGAACATTTATGATGAGTCCAACTTCTACCTACACCCTCACCAAACCTGTCCAAGTGGGGCTTAAAGTAGAAGTTATTTTGGGGAATTATAAAATGGTTTAAGATAAAATATTAGGATGAGAAAAAACAAAAATGGTATCTTATACTATGATAGGTTTATAATGCTTCCTTTAATTAAACATGAACAATGAAAACAAAAAAAGAAAAAAGACTTATATTGGGGGTGCAACTTTTGTTAATTATGAACTATTTTTGGAGTTTGGTATAATTTTTTGAGGTTGGTAGAATCTAATATTTAATTATATAGATTGAGATTGGTGGAAGCCAACTTTTAATTTGGATTATTATCAATAAGAAAAGATATTTCGAGTGTGAATAATCTTTTTTTTAAACTCCCTTAGAGTTTTCTATCGCTATTGCTCTCTTGATGATTTAAATTCGTAATATTTGAGTTGAAAGTGAGGGGTGCTTACCATTCGAGCAACTCTCTCTCGTTTGAGTGAGATTATCAACTTTCAAGAAAAAACTTACCCACACCAGATGTTTACACCAAAATCTAGTATTATGTAATTTAATAAAATAAAATATATATTAATTAATTAAAATTGAGTAAAATAAACTATTAAATAGTGGCGTGCATATATTGAATTGAATTGCCATATATGAGTTTCACCCCAATTTTCAATCACAGACTAATTTTATTTTAGCAAAAATAAGAAAGTCAATGAACAAATGGTTTTGAATACTTTCGAATTTTTTCTCTAGTCACTATATTTGACTAATTACTTTAAAACAACAGAAAATTCAAAGGTTGCACTTCCTCAGAAATTGCGATGTATGTTACATAACCATACTTTTCCTCGCCGATTTAAATTTTATAAATTTAATTTTTTTAAAACTCTAATATCGAATCAATTATATATTTTAAATTATAAATTTATACATATTATTATCATAATTTAAATAAATCTTTGCGTATATATATATATATTATATTATATTATATTTTACATCAGAAGTTATGACTTTAATTGGACTGATTACATGAACGTGGTACATCCACCCATGTTTTTCAATACAAAATCATACTAATAAAAGTACTTGCGGAACAAGTGTAAGATTTCACCAACTTCTTAAAAACTAAGACAAATATTCTTTCATAGCAGATTGAATGGCATCATAAACGTAATAAAATAAATTTTAATTAGCTAATGTAGAGTTAGGGGAAACTGTAATTGAAATCCTTCATTTTTTCTTAAGATATTCATTACGTATATACAGTTTTTTTAGTCTAAAACCCAACAAGTTACAAAAATTAATGGGCCTTGTAGTTCAAGTTTTTATTGTGGTATAAACCTGTTTAGGAAATCAAGCTAAAACCTACTCTAATGAATTTGTTGGAACGAAGTAGTACATTATACATCTGTTCAATTAATAACTGAGGAGTTCGATCCCCTTATATACAATGAAGAGAAAAAGACTGATTCAACAAGATATGTTTGAGTGCCAAGAATTCGCTCATTTTCTCTTAAAGCTACGCTCAAAGAAAATGTATATATAGACTTATTAGAATAAAATACCTTTTAGTGAGAAAATTCCATCCAACTTCAAATAAGCTAGGAAAGCTACAAATCAATCTTAATTCTTGCAGATTAGGTTTGACTTTTAGCTTTTGACTTATAATTCAAAAATATAAGTTGATTTTTTTAGCATTTTAGCTTAACACCGAGGTGTTTACAAACGATTTTTTTAAAGTTTTACCCATTCACTCCAAAAATACTTTAAAACTATTTCAACTTAAAAATATTTAAAAATAAATCGTTCCATACGACTCTAAGATTCAAATTCAATTCAAACACCCCAAAATATCAAGCCCAATTAGGCAGCAGGCTGGGTCACTTGCTCTATAGTCTGTCCATTGAGCAAGGAAATACCAACATTTGGTGGGCTCTTTAGGCCCAAGAAAAGGCTCAACACTTGGTGAGGTCTTTAAAAACTAGCAACTTCAACCCAACATTAATTATTTAATATAGCGAAAAAAAGTTACTTCAAAATAAGTGAATTATCAGTTTATCGTATGAAAATATACTACTACTCTTTTACTGCTATCAATTCATATCATGCTTTGAAAACATTTCTTTTGAGCATAGTATCTTTTAAAATCAACCTTTCTATCCCTAATTGTAATAGGAAAATATATGTTCTCCGATTATATCCAAACTCTATATATGAGATTATACTGATATTTACTTTTTGATTAACTTTTCATATATCTGTTGACTTTTGGGATTAGTTAATTTTGCCAAGCACTAACATGTTGTCATTAATATAATCTGAAAGATTTGGTTTTATGTAATTGTAACTAATAGTACTATTATTATCCTATAAATATAAGACAAAAGAAGAAGAAAAAAAAAAAAGAAATCAATATTACCAAGTGGTTAAAAAAGAGTGAAGAATTATGATAACAAGCTAGTGCTGTTTCCCATTTGGATGCATGAGCTTTTTGTAGTAGAGGTGCCTTTAGCCTTTTAGTAAGCTTTTAGCCTTTAGGTAGTTTTATAAAAAAGAGATACTAATATTTATTCACCAAATTTAGATATGTTTGGCGGGAAAATGTAAAAGATTATATATAATTATTAAAGAAGAAACATATATTTGCATCACTCTTTTTGTGAATTTTTGAAGAGAAAAAAAAGGATTTGGGAAATTGCATTTTCCTACAATTGTTAGTGGGGAAAAGAAAAAGACATTTGGACTTTGATGAGAGTCAAGATTTTTTTTTTTTTTAACTCTTTTGAGTTTGTGCAAAACACCACCACTAAAGGGGAAGTGATTTAATTTTATAAACTTTGCAAAGATAAGAAATTGGAAGCATATAGAAAAAGGGATTGGGCACGAAAATAACAAAAGCTTAAAAAGTAGAGGAATAAAATGAAAGGGAAAGTTGTGTGTTTTTGTATTGGGAGAGGGATCTTTATGTGCTATCAATTCAACTAATTGTTTTTGGTCTGTCATCCATTCATACGAGGCCCCCTCCTCAATATTGGTAGTTGGGAGGAATCGAGGCAAATTCCGTCTTTAACATGTTCAACTGGATTCAATATGTAAGAAGATAAAAATTTGAATCTGTGGTCTTATACTTTTATTTTTATGACAATGTTTAGGTTTATTCTTAAGTTGGCTCAATTAAACTTTTAAATGATTGAGTCAGATCAAGTGTATCGTAAGGAATATGTCTAGTCTATTGAGGACTGAATTAAAAATGTCCTTCATTGTTAACGTTCAAAAATTGGTATAGTTTAGAAGAGAAAAGAGTAGATTTAACAAGGCGTCGAAGGACACAATTGAGAACTTCTTAACGATAGGAAAATCTAGGTCTTTTTTCGAAATACAAGGATAAGTTTGAATATTTTCCCTATATAAAATTATTTAATAGTCTAATAAAAGAAATTGTTCGAAGATCAATTGAGTCAAACTTCTAATGGACGATAAATTTAAAATCTTTTCGCAAAATATATAAACAAAGCTGAACCTTTTCTCATTATAAAATCTTATTAATGCCACCAAATTGAGTTAAAGAAGGGAAAACCTTGATCTTTTCACATAGTAAGTGGGCAAATTTAATTTAAATATTTTTTTTTCAAATACAAAAAAATATATATTATTAAAATCTAAGACTTGTAATAGAACTCATAAAAATCAAATCAAATAAAGATTATATTCTGAAATCGTGGGTTAGAAATTTGTTTCCTCTAACAAATCCATTTCTCTACAAAATTGCACTCACTTTCCCTTACACAACATGATAATTTTCTTCATCCGATCATGGAAATGTTACTCTTATCTACACACTCCATTTATTTTTCTAGGTAAAAAAGGTTGGAGTAGAAAATAAAATAAATAACACTATAGATCCATAAAGTCATGACCTAATTAAATTTGATAATAAAAGATGCTTTAATTTGGTCTAAAAATCTTAGTTGGAGGAATAATTAATTTTCAAGAATAACAATGATGACTTCCTCCAATTTATCATCACTTTATTTAGCATATGTTAAAAGGGTAAAAAAATAACCATTCAACATTATATTAGTGCTATCGTCCTCTCCTTTTCCATCAATTTCCTACCTATAAAGGTTTCCAAGCCAAAAACCAAAACTTTATTATATATATATATATATTTTTAAAAAATAGAGTTTCTTTGCAAAAGTTATTTGAGTATGACATTTCATCTGTTTTTGGGAATAATTGTAAGTAATTGTTTTTCTTTTATTCTTTTTTTGCTCCATGAAATTTGGTACCACGTGTCAAAACCTTTTCACCTTACCCACATGTTTGTCCTTGAAAAGAGCCTTTTATAAATTATTAGTAAAAATTGGTTGTAATTAATTACTGGAATTGTTTGATCCAATGATTTTTATACATGTTACTCCTAAGATGGCTAGCCTTTTAGAGCTATTGGGTATTTAAGATTTTAAAGTTTAAACTAGGTTTAGTAAGAAATCACTAGTATGCAAAAAAAAAAAAAAATTAAGATAAGAGGGAGTATGACTAATCTTATAGTGTGTTGATTGAATTCTAAAAAAAAAAAAAAAAGTTATGGAGCAATTCGTCTTGGTAGCAAAATTAAGGACTTCCGCTACAAATATAAGACACAAATAATCGATTTTACTTTGATGTCTCACAGATTCCTTGCTTAAAATCATTAAGGAATTAAAAGCTCTCACCTTTGACATGGTGTTAAAGAATGACAAAAGTTTTACATCGGTGGTTAATGAGATGGGTGGACTCCTTATAAGGTTTGAGCAATCCTTCTCCCTTTGAACTAGCTTTTGGAGTGTGAGTTAGGTCTAACACTTAACTTCACAAGGTATCAGAGCAGGGCTCGTCTCACCCGATGTTGAGATCCCCAAAATCAAAAATTACTCACGCACCAGATGCTAAGCACTGAGCGTGAGTGGGGTGTTAAAGAATGAAAAAAGTCTCACATCGGTATTTAATGAGATGGTGGACTCCTTATAAGGTCTGCTTTCTTCTTCCTTTGAGCTAACTTTGGGGGTTTAAATTAGGCGTAAGACCTAATTTCACACGTAGAGTGAGTAGTAGCTCGGTGGCAATTAAGTGCATTAGTATATAGAATATGTAGGATTGAATCTCTACATAGTTACTTTTTGTTTATTTACTATCCTAAGTATGGATACCTATCATGAAATTTATAATTTTCATCAAAAGTACATATAGTATGGACACCCTTTATTAAATTTATAATTTTTATCAAAAGTTTAAGGTATGAAAACATTAAGGAAATTCAACATCTACTCTCTTATGAAATTAATAAAAAGCACTAAGGGAATTCGACATTTACTATATTTATATACATAAAATAAGTTTAACCTTAAAATTGAAGAGGATTCAGAAGAATCTATTTGCTTCCGCTTGGTTGTTATTATGATACTTACTCCATTACATTTGTTTCAATTTATGTGATACTTTCCACCTTTTCAAAAGACAAGTTGATAAATCTACACTAAATTAAATTTGATCAATTCAATACTTTAAAATTAAAATGTAAATATTTTAAAACTATAGAGACTCAAATTTTGCTTAAAAGTTTTATGTCTATGAAATTGTGTAGTATTCATGAGTAGTAAACTCTTCAGACAAGGTGAAAGAGTAATGTAAAAGAAAGATTGCCAAATTACTAGTACTAATTTATTTCAGCAAATTTGTTTTTTATTGTCTGTCCATTTGAAAAGAAAAAAGAAATGAAGATAAAGAATGTAAGTGTAACCGTGTAAGTAGTGATGTATGTATTCAATGATGAACAACTGAAGTGGACACAACGTACACGAGTTTCAACTTTTCATTTTTTGTCTTTTATATTAGATATTTGTATTGAAACGCTAAGTCTCGAATATATTATACTTAAGGCCAATTCACCGAGCAATAATTATCTATAATATTTTTTTTTCTCATTTTCAAACTCAAACCAAAGATCTATTGTTATGAATGTACGAATTCATTGTACCATAATTCTTGACGTCGCGACACTTTGTTCATTTTTGCAAAAATGTTTGAGGGTCTTCTTTATGGGAGTGATTAAACTAGAATAGAAAGAGACTTAATTGTCGTTAAATATATATTTTTAGCTGTAATTGTCATTCTTTGTATATGTCCCTAAAGTCTTTAGTGATATTCGTTCTAATGGCACTTAACCAATGCCGATAAAGACTTTAACACTTTTTATTAGTTTCAATATTTTGATGCCACTAAAAATTATTTTTATTATAGTATAATGAGATGCTAAAATTTATTCTAACTAGTGTTGTATAATATACAAATGTCAGTGACATAATTTTATAAATTTTCTCGATATAAAATTAAATAACATCAAATAAATTGAAACGGAGCGATAGAATCTTTTCATGGTTGGGCCAAAGGGACACGTGCAAATGATAGCAAAATTCTTACCCAGTAATGATGGATTTCCACCGTTTGTTCCACTGTGTGGGTTCCCACAATCATGCCCAATCACTTCCACAAACATAAACCTTTTTCTTTGACCAAAGAATAATCAATATCATCATATTTTTAACCCCCTTTTTGATTACTGCTACTCATTTGTACCTTCAAAGTCATCACTAAATCAACTCAAAAAAGGAACTTTGATGCACTGTCACTTATCCTCTATATCACCTTGTTCCTTTGTGTTCTATTATTCTCGATCTGTTATTCGGAATTTATATTAAAGTCTGAAACTCAATTTATATCGTACATTATAAAGGCTCATTGACAAGTGATATATGCTTTTGATAATTCTTTTTATATTTAAGACTTAAAATTGAGATCTCTAATTAAGAATAAAACAGTTTTACTATTGCATCATGATCCAGGTCGGAGTTACTTGTCTTTAAGTAGGAACCCCTAACAACTATATCACACTCTCATTGTACGTACGGTTCTTAAATTCTTTTGCTTTGACACATTATTTTTGTACAAAAATATTCTCTCACTTTATAATCAATTTTAAAGTGATGATTTTGTCGTTATGAGAGCAAAGGAATGAAGCACAGGCAAGTCATCATGAAGATCCATCGTCTAGTTTGCATGGTGGGCTCAATCACTTAGAATATATTCTGAATATGATATATATATATATATATACATATATATTCCGTTTTGAGTTAATCTACATAATATACATTCTTATAACATATATGTATAGCTAATCATTCTTTTCGACTATTAATACGAGGCTTTATCCCATTATCATAATCAAAAAATTATTTTTTGTGTTGTAGTATGTGTCACCCACATAACTGAGTATTTATGGCTATGAATCCCAAATGAGCTTCTCCGAGCTAATATTGATAGGGTTAAAATAGTAAACTGACTTTTATATAATTATACCGTCGTTTATATATTTGTCTCGTAAAACTATTGACTCTAAAGCACGTAATTTTTCCTATATTGGAAAACCACAAGATGATGGAAATTGATGATGTTGATATATACGGACACAAACTATATATTAGGCAAATAAAGAAAGATCAAAGAAAAAAGGTGACAGACATAATATAAAAGAGAATCGTATAATGGCACCATGAGTATGTATATTTTGTTCAATTAGATGCTAAAAGGGAACAAAGTAACCTACCCCTCAAATTGAACATGTGGGACGTCTAATTTAATTGGAGACACAGAAGATGTTCAAATACAATAATGAGCTAGCTCAACATTAATGATCATTTGTCGATGAGTTTAAATTCTTTTACGTTTGATTGATAAAAATATTTTTGTTATTTTATAGAAATAAGAAAAAAAATAAGTTTTATAAATTATATGACAAGTTCATTATCTCCTCCTTACCAATCAATTTTAAATTCTTGAAAAACAAGTAAGAGAGAAATACGAACAAATAATTAGTGACTGAATCAATAATGAGAGTGTTATTATATATCCAAATGGCCACACGTACTCAACTCATTGTGTAACGTATATTATTATTCCTCCATTCTACTTTTTTACTTCTTTTTAATTAGTTTCATTATTTATAAGAACGTTCTAATCAGGCAAAATTTTAGGTTTGTCATCATATTTCATCTGTTACTTTTTTTTTCTTTTACCTTGAAAGATGAAATTAGATAATTATATGTTCACTTTGTTCAAGATTCTATTTACACTAATTATTATAAATCAGGTACAAAACCATCAGCACTTTGAAAAAAAAATTAAAAAACAGCTGGAGATTAATTAAAGAATCAATCAATCTAGAAAAACTTATATCTAATTAATTAATTTTAAACGAGTTTAAGCAAATAAAAAAATCTTTTTATTTTGGTGAGCTGTACTAAAAAAAAATAAAGTAAAAATAAATAAAAAAACTTAATAATTGGATATTTATATTCCTTTGACGTTGGGGCACCGAAACATTTAAATGGGATAACGTGACTAATTTCAAAATTGAAATCATTACAATATGTGAAAACATTTCTACGTAGAAAGAATGACTTCTTGGCAGGCCAATAACAAGACAATTTAATTTGGTATCTTGTCCAAACGACAAACCCATATGTAGAATTTTTTTTCTAACCTAATTTTCTTAGGTTTTGTAGGTACTAAGTCTACTAGATATGGTCTGAGAAAAATACAACAATAATAATATATAATTTCATAAGCGGATTCTGAAATGATGCGATGCATTCAACTTTATTCATATCTTCATAGGGGTAAAATTATGACCATAACATTAAATCAAGAAGTCTATATATATCGACAAAGAATACATAGGTATACAGGTAAGTAAAATTTACATCTTAATGATGTGTTTTAAAGTTGTGTGGATCTTGGTCCAAAGAGAATAATATCACTTAGTGGACTAGACAGTTACAAATGATATCAAAGTCACTCTTGTCTCAACCTTGTGTACGTGGATTAGATTTCAATTGAGTTTAGACAAATTTTAATAAGATGAGATAAATCTAATGAGTACTGATTTTAGATAAATTGTATGCGGTGAAGAAAAATCTCATGGAGGACGATAATTCCATAAGAGGGATTTAGGTGACACCTCATCTTATAAAGATAAAAAAAAAGTTCCACATAGGAATAAAAACTTAAGAAAAATGCTAGGTATAAACGTAAACAAATCTTACATCTGAATGATGCGTTTTAAAGCTTCGCTAACTTAGATTCGAAACAGACAATATTACTAGTGAATTGCATGAATCATTTTCAAATAACCCCTCCGTGAAGTTGTCAAAAAGTATGATAGCAAGATATCGATTTAAGTAATAAATAGTAATGAGAAAAAAAGTGAAACGAAAAACAACCTTTGCTTATTTTCAAAGGGTGCATGCAAAATCTCTCTTTTATGTACGACGTTAAATTGGATAGTAAATTTATTTATATATGAATATAATAATATAATTTGAATAAAGTTTTATGTACTACAGCTCCTACTATAAATTTGTCAGAGAAAAAAACATCGCATGTTTGATTGGACATCACTCTTTCTGTGTAAATAATTTTCAAACTTAGCTTTATTCAAACGAGTGGTTACTTGTCATTTGACACTCTCCACGCCTAAATTTTGAATTAATCTTACGAAGTTATATGTATGACTATCTAAAATTTCAAATATCATCATTACTTTTGTGAATTCGGGACATAATTTAATCGTAAAATTAGCTCATAAGAAAATAATGTGAAGGTATATATATTTTTTATTAACAGTGAACATTTGAATCTCGAACGTTTAATATGAAGGCTTGATTTTAATTAACAATAAATGAAATGAGTTTTGCCCAAATATCATGTTATTGACTTTGGACAGAATTTAATCGTATAAATTTGCTCATAAAAGATAGAATTGTCTTAGACCATATAAAGAGATCACTTATCATTTTTTTATCTGATGCGAAACTTTTCAATGAAATAATTGTGTTTAATTAATTTTGTGTGAGATGATTCGTAAATAAAAGCAGATAGAAAAATGAAGATTTATGTTCATACCAAGATCTATACGATCAAGAGTAGAAATATATAACTGGATCATAGATCTTTCAGAAATTGGGGCATAAATTTCAGCACTCCCTTGAAGACTTTTACTATAAAGTTGTTGTTGGATTCACATTTCAAGTTATCATAATACATAAATGGATCGTAATATTTGAATTTAACTAATTTTTATGTTTTTCAAATTTTTTATATACAAATAAACTCTTTAACTGGTTACATAAAATATTTTTACATGAAAATTCATGTGATACTCTATGTAAAACAATACATAGAAGACTTGCATCTACTTTACTCGATGCATACTCTAAAATTTAGAGAATAAAAATATCAACTGAGTCCAAATTAAAAAATTTATTCCAATCTATCATCAAATTGAGGACACAAATTAATTATCCTAAAAAATACAGACAAGACAAGAAATACCTGCCTTCAATAATAAGCTGCCACGTTTGTGAATAAGCCAGCTCCTATAATAACCTTTCTATATTTTAGTCAAGCTGAATATTTTCTTCTCTTTTTTTTTTTGACTTTTTTTATAACTCTTAGAAGAATTAATGGGTTTCGGTGCATTCTCAACATTAAATAAATTAAAAGAACAAAGTATTTAGACACACAAAAGAAAAAGAAAGATATGAATCAGTGAAAAATAATTTCCAACGTTCTTGACTATATTGTAGTATATAATTTGATGCCTAAATTAATAAAATTCAATCATTGATGGGTGACAGATAATTAGGGAATTACTTTGATGCATGTGCTTGAATCATGCAAAGACTTTTGCTATACAAAAATGGAGATAATAAAATTTTTTTAAAAAAAGTATGAGATAGTGGATTTTCTTTTAATAATATTTGGGAAATTGGAGTATACAGTTCCCAAAGAAAAAAGGGGATATTTGGGTTATGGGCATATAACTAAAGCTACATCAGATGGATTTTTGTCACATATATAGTATACAATATGTCTACACACGTCATGCATGTAATATACTCCCTCCTTTGTCCAACTTTATTAACCACTATATAAAAAAAAATACTATATAAATCGATATCTATTTTTACTTATCTAATTTGAAAAAATCGACGGACTACTATGTATCACGTAGTTTTATATTACCCTTACATACAACTATATTCAAATAATGATATAATGAGTAATTGTACTCTCTTCGTTAATTTTTATTTGTTTAATTTCAAAAACAAAAAGTTAATTTATCCATGTAATTGACTATAGTTGTTTGTCAATGCATTTTTAAAACTTTGATTTTATTATATTCAGCCAATGTTATTATAAAATTATTGTTTCATTTAATGCTCTTCAAGAACTGTGTCATGTTAATATTGAACAATAAAAAAAAGTAAAATTACATAATTAATTTCATAGTGTTAATTGTTAAGAGCAAATTATATCATCCCTATTCTTCTAAAACACAAAAATCCTTTAAAGATTATAACATTTCTAATAGGTACATTAGAAAAAAGCGAATACATAATTTATAAATTTTCAATGATACATTACTTAATGAGAGGGGATGAATTTGAAAAAAAATTAGAAATGTATCTGATAGAAAAAAAATATATCAAAAAGGAATGAATTTATTCAAGAGAGGATATAAATAGATGTTCTGAGAAAGAATTTTTATAATTTTTTCAAAAATTATTATTAAATATAGACAAATAAAAAAAATCAACGTATCAATAAATTGAGAGTGTTTTTTCTAACATAATATTCCACTACATAAAGACGGCATTCAATTTATTTTCCCCGTATCCGTATCTTGGAAAGAAACAAAGAGTTCCAATAAGGAGTTTAGGGATTGGTGGAAACTTTTTTTGCTTTAATAATTTATTTATTTTTCTTGTCCTAACTTTATTTAATTTTAATGATACATTATATTAAAAAAGTTTATTTAGAAGGAGAAGAGGCCACCGAAAAGCATGGACAAATTATAATGATTAAAGTAAGAAGAAGAAAGAAGAAAAAAAAAGGCAAAAAAATAGAGAGAAAAAAGAGAAGAAAAATTACTCATTACATTTTATTTTAGTTGATTAGACTAGCCAACTACACACACGCATACATTCACCCACACGCTCACCAATTCAATTCATTTCATTCATTCATAATAGTAATTTTACACCTTTTTTAAATTTTTTTTTTTTTTTTGCCTCTTATCTATAGCTAGCTAGCTCTCTATTGATCCACCTTTTTTTTTTCCTCTTACTTTTTAAAATGGAAATCATAAGTCAACCTCACCTCATCATTTGGTCTTGGTTCTTATAGGCACCCACCTCATTTCCCACTTTCTTTTATTATTAATTTTACCTTTTTTTCTTCGATACTTTTTTTTTCCAGAGAGTAACGTCAACATCCTGTCTATAACAAGGTGTACGAAGAAATTGGAGTGATTTGAGTCGATGTTAGAATCGATTAATCATTTTCTTCATTACCTTGCTTTTGCTAACGTTGAATAACGTCAATATTTTATTTATGACAAAGGTCCATAAGGGTGGTGGAGTGACTCGAGTCATAGCCAGGATCAATATAACGCTCGTTTGGTGGTTTAGTTGAGAAATAAAATTATGTCCTTGTGAATTACTTAACTTTCAAATTCTTGATTTATATATGTTCACATAAATATCTAATTGAATTTGTGTTAGACGATCACAATTTTCAAAAATTATTTTTTTAAAACTTTATGCCTCGTCAAACTATGTCACAGTTTACCTAACACATAATTCAGGTTAAAATTTTAACTTAATATAGATTGTTAGATTAATTACCGCATATAGTTATCTTTTAGGTGACTTGATGATTGCAGTGTAAAAATTCTTTTTTACACTAGCAACGAATGATGGTAGTTAAACTCCACCTTTTTTTAGTAGGAGTGATAATTGAGTTCTATATAATGGGGATGCCTCTAGTGGCATATGAATACTAAAAGCTGTCTAGCTCCATGTACATGGGATCATCATCAGGAAGCTTAAGTATGAAGGTGCATCAATTCACACGTGGATTCTTAGAGCATGAAGCTGCTTCTCCTTCACTTACACTTGGTTGCAAACGTTTAAGACCACTTGCTCCTAAGCTCAACACAACCAATAATGATACCACAACTACCATTGTTACTCCTCCTTTTGATCTTAAGAGTTTCATTAGGCCTGAAAGTAGCAATAGCCCTCCTAAACTTGCTTACAATGAAGACAAGAAAGACTCCTCTCAGGTAATTTCTAAATGTTTTTTTTTTTTTTTGCATATTTACGTAATGAGTTCAGTTGAACTAACAGAATTCGTCTTTAGTAGATGTATGAGTTCAACTGAATTCAATTGTTTTGACTTAAACTTTCTTAGATATGTACGAATAGTACATTTCAAATCGAATAACTCAAATGACCAGTGCATTCAGCTTCATCATGAATTCATAAAGTTTAAATTCTGACGTCTTATCACATCAAATGATAAAGGGAATATTCTTACTAACATCTTGAATTCATAAAGTATACACTTGATTCCACTAGTGGCATGTTAGGACATGTAGGAGATTCGCGAGGTCCATATGAATATACTTTTTTTTTTTGTTAGTGTGGTTGTTGATGTTTTACTTTTAACATATGTAGGTGGAATCACACCCAGGAGGAACAAGATGGAATCCAACACAAGAACAGATAGGGATACTTGAAATGTTGTATAGAGGTGGGATGCGTACACCCAACGCGCAACAAATAGAGCAAATCACAGCACAACTAGGAAAATATGGGAAAATAGAAGGCAAAAATGTGTTCTACTGGTTTCAAAACCATAAAGCCCGTGAAAGACAAAAGCAAAAGAGGAATAGTCTTGGCCTTAGCCAAAGTCCAAGAACACCATCAGCCATAGTCACTAGTCCTTTGTCATTTGACACTAGGGTATGTCTCATGACACGTTTATAACTAAGTTATATACACTGTCAGTATAATTTTATTTAAAAACTGTCCATCTATTTTGACATGTTATAACATGTTGCGTTATATTGTTACTTGTTGTAACGTATCAATAAGTATATTAATTTTGATATGAACCCTTTGCACTACTGTATTGATCTGTAGTTATCTTTTAATTGATCTGATATTGATTTGTTACTCGATACAGGGAGAAGTAGTGAGGGATGAAGATAGTCCATACAAGAGAAAGTGTAGGGGATGGACATTTGAATACATGGAGGAAGAACAACAACAACAAGATGAAGAAGAAATTATAAATTGTAGAGAAAATGGTGATAGGACTCTTCAACTCTTCCCATTGCATCCAGAAGGCATGAGATGATGAATTTATTATAAGAATATTCTTTTTTCCTTTTTAATTATGATCTGACTAGCTTCCTTTTTTTTTTTTTACTTATTTTCGTCATCTTTAATTTTTACTTTCTTCATTTGCATGCTTTGTTTCCTTTTCTTTTATTTTTTTCCTTGTTTTGGGAAAGAGAAAAGAGAAAAGAGAGACATATGAATCATCAAATCTATGTAGTACCAATTCACTTCTCTTGAATTTTGGGCATTTTAGTGACTTATTCCTGACCTAAAATACCCTATCTCCTATGTCTCATTGGAAATGCTGCAAAAATAATCTATTATTTTCTTCTTCTTGTGGTTGATACTTATATGTCAATTCTTATTTAAAAATAAAAAACGACCATGAGAAATCGTTGCTTAGTAATATTCAGTAACCACCTCTATTTTTAGTTTTAAATTTGTAGGTTCAAATCACTAAAGAAGCAATAAGGTGACAATGAAGTGGTAGAAGAAATATGCCAACGGATTTTTAGGCTAAATTAGTTATCTCACCTATCAAAGTATTGGTCTTTGGGTTGTGTCTCTCTCTTTAATTAGTCTATAAAATACTTAAAGATGAAATCAAGATTTAAAATTTATAAATATTTATAATTATAATAACTCAAGTAAAATACTATGATAACAGTTAGATTAAATTTTAATATTTAAATTTTTTTTTAAATATTATTAAATTTACGTAAATTTAAAATGAAGCGTCTAGATTTTCGATGATATTATTCACAAAAGGGGTGATGAAGACACTGAAGTCCACGCACATATCTTTATATAATTCTTCTTTTTTGTTGTTATTTGAGAAATTCAAAGCTGATGGGGTCGGATTAGTGGTTGATTTTTCTTTACATTAATTAATATGTTATTCATGCTAAGCTATAGTACTTTGATATTTGATTTTTTAAAAAAAAAATTCAATTTGTGGAAGACTTTGATAAAGTTGCTTAGCCCATGGCATGTCAATCAGAAGACATGCAATTTCTTTTTTATTTTATAATGTTGACTAATGGATTGTGGGGTAGAAGATCAGTTCATAGATATGACTTTGGAGGGAAAGCAAATAAAACTTAGATTTAAAATAAAATAAAATAATAAAGAGTAGGGTGTAGTTGGATAATTAACCAAATAAATTAATATAGTTAATGATGGAATTTCGATTAGGTAGATAATTAATGCAAAAGGAGATTGATTCATTATATCTTTAATGTGTCTTTTTACTTATTTAGGTTTATGTTTAGTCTTAATTATTTAGATTTTAATTATTTTATTTTATTTTTCAAGTTTGAATTTATCTATTAATATATTAATTATTAAATATATTTGTCTGTCTTGTTTTGTAATTACAGAATCCAAATGAATGATATTTGACAATTTTTTAATTTCATTCAAATGTTTGTTAACAATTTCTTTGTAGAGTAAAATTATAATATTACTTTATCCACTTTAATCAATTTTCTTCAATCATCTTTTAGACTTCAGCACAATCACAAATATTATCAATCATCACAACAATATTCACCGTCATCAATCATCATTATTCGTTACCAATCACTATTACATGCATATTCAACTTACATTATTATCACTAACATATACTACAAATTATCAATTGTCATCATCAAAACTACATGATCAACCTATACCATTCCAATACGCACACACAATCACCATCTCCAACCGTAATTATCATTAACCGTCATATGATTATTTTTTTAAAAAAAAAAATTGATAAAATATTAGATCTATATTTTGTTCATAATATTACATGTTGTAGTTTTTAAAAAAGGCATATTATCCATTTAAAAGTTGAGAAAATAAACAATCTTGATAATTTAATTTTTAATTTTTAAACTTAATTTAATAATAATAATAATTAAAAATAATAATAATAATAATTTGTTAGGGAATATATTGGTGCTATTTATGTAAGTTCTTCCAATTTTTCCGTTAACAATTTTACATAAAATTTGGATCTTATGCCGAATCGCAAACAACAAATTAGGCCCAAGTAGATAAATACATGGACGGATCATTGATTCTTGTGATATGCGTTGTGGGCTTTAGGCCCAAATGCTATTAACCACGAGAAGCTTTTCGGAGGTGATTTGCACAAATATGTTTAATTCCGTTGTGGTATTTAAAAAGGAAAATTACGGAAATTGGATCCACTAGGTAAAGTATTTACTCAAATTAGATCAAATTCAAACTATTTAACTTGATTGGATCCACTGCTTCATCATTCTTAATATCATTGGAGTAGAGGTGGATCTAGGAATTAGGGTCACTGGGTGCCAAGCAGAGGCGGACCACATGATAGGGGTGCACGTGCATCTGTTAACTTCAAAAAGGTTACGTGTATATATATATATATATCTATCGTGAGAAACTGACATAAAGTAGGATATAATAAACTCTACCCATAAGAGGTATAGGGGTGCCCTTGTTTAGTTGGTACAAGCCGGAGGAACCACTCGCGAGAATACAATTCAATCTTATTTTATTATTTTTATTTTAAGTTTAGCTTATAAATCATATTCGAGCCATTAGTAACCAATCAAATACTACATTATTCATTAATTGTAGTGAAATTTTCGTTAACTACCTAAATTAAGATAGTGTTGGTGCATCGAAATCTCCAAATTTTAGATTGTCTCTAATGCTCAGTAGGCTCATCGATTAAATCAATTTTAGATTCAAATAGAATTCGTCTTGTGGCTGGACGGAGAGCAGAATTGGGCGACGGACGGAAGCTTGAAGCTTTATTTAATGACAACTTTTTCTTGTTGAAAAGTTTAAAGGAGGTTTCAACGGTAAAGATAATTTTTTTAATATATTTAATCATGTAAAAGAAAAGTGAAAGAGTTAAATTAAATTAGTTAAAAACAATTATTAATTAATACTCCCTCCCACCCATTTTATGTCGCAACATTTGACTAGAAATAATGAAAACTTTGAAATGTTACCAAATTGTTTTCAAAAAAGTAACTCACTTTTCTCTCTCTTCATAAATGTATTAGAAAATTAAGTGGGACCAATAACGGTAAAAGAGAAATTATTCCTCTAAATACTTATCATATAAGGAAATGTGACATTCTTTTTTAGACGGACCAAAAAGAAAATCAAAAATCAAAAATCAAAAATCAAAAAAAGAATGTGCTAGTAGTTTAAAAAACAAACGCTGCCTGTGGTTAAAAAGAAAAATTGAAACAAAATAAGGCTGTTGCCTGGAATCAATCTCTTTGAACCAGGGGTTGTTAGCTTGCGGGTCTACCATTGCCCCACAGAACAATTTTGTTCTCTGGGTGGCACGGATATAATTTATACAAATATTATATTTATATATAAATAAAATTTTCATGAATGGCGTGACATCCCCACGTACCTGAATGGATCCGCCACTTCATCGAACTATATAAATACTTTAATAATATCAATTAGTAATTGATCAGTATTTTCACTAAAACACTACATATTCCTCCTAGATGTCACCGAGTGGAATCAATGCATCTAATTGTCATACCAGTAGCTGATCACATACTCAACAGCAGAATTAATTGAAAATATTATTAATTGATTGGTAATTTGGATAGTTTCATTCCTTAAATTTCCTTGGTTTAATCATCTCATATTTTCATTTTGCATGTTATACTGTTTGGTAGGTGTACTTCCCCACATTTAATAAAAACTAATAATTGATCAATTATATCATCCAGATAGGATATTATAACATTTATTGAAAAATGCTATATATAGTAATTCAAATTATGATGTGAATTATATGTGTGGAGGATAACTGACCAAGTTTGAATAGCTGATTACATTTATTGATTTAATGAGAAAGAAACATAAATTGGTGTTAGGTATTTAGGTGGTAGTGACATATACATCTATTATAAGTTTTAGTGGTTGAATGGACATAATTATCAACATGTTCTATATTTTTCATGTACTTTTTAGCATGAAGTTGAGACGATAAGATATATATATATTTTTTTAATTTTTCATTTAATATCTGAAGCTCACATTGAAGTCTCAATTAAATTCGAATCGCATATTACAAGGCCTATCTAGAGATGACACTTCAAATAAAATTTTCTCTATACTTAAAGCTCCCAAATTCGATATCTCTGGTTG
Organism: Solanum lycopersicum; assembly: GCF_036512215.1. Taxonomy (NCBI): domain Eukaryota; kingdom Viridiplantae; phylum Streptophyta; class Magnoliopsida; order Solanales; family Solanaceae; genus Solanum; species Solanum lycopersicum. The sequence continues at coordinate 65,156,966 of NC_090803.1, read as the reverse complement.
AAAATTGAAAAATCTTACTACTGCATCATAACCTATGTTGGCCTTAATACTTTCTGTCATTCTCTTGACAGCCTTTCGTTTCTCAAACTTTTGCTAAATTGCCTTTGACAATTATTTCAAAAATAGTGATATGTTAGAATCTCTATACACAAGATCTGTTTTTTTCTTCTTTTTTGGAGTGGTCACTTCACGTGATGCAGAACTTCAGAGACATAATGAATTAAAATAGAAAAAGATAATAAATAGGGACTATCTGATTTTTGGGACCATTAGAATAACACATATGACCTACACAGAGCTAAGTGTGGGTATATATATAACCTATACTTTTTGGCACTTCAATATTTCTATATAGGTAGAAAAATTATATCCACACAAAGATTATGTACTTCATATGGACAGTTCTTATTATATATGGTATTTATAAAGATAAAAGGAACCAATTATGAAGGAGTCAGAGTGTGTGAAGGGGGTTCAATTGAATCAACCTAGTTTGAAATCTCATCACACAAAAACGATAAATGTGTATTATTTTAGGTCTTAGATTCAAATTTTTGAATCCCTTGTTAATATTTCTGGCTTCTCTACTGAAACTTCTACCTTATTGTTATTGGCCATTCTTTAGAAGTTCAAAAATCCAAATAGATACGAGACATAGTTGTGAAGCTAAGAATAAATAACGAAGTTTAATGAATCCTCTTCTTTTGAAATATTCTATGCGATTTAATTAGAGTGAAAATATGTAAAGCTTTTCACATCGAGCCTTTAAGGATGGATGGTCTCTTTATTATTATGACTTAAATAGTATATCCTTACCTTTATAACTAGCTTTTAGGGTTAAGTTGATTAAAACTCTATTTCGTTATGAAATAACTATATTGATATATACATGATCCGATTAATCTTGATCTTAACAACTTCAAGTGGAGTAACAAATAAAGGGAGTCCAAAAACTATTTTTACCACAATTTATATAAAAGAAAAAGGCAAAAGTTGCTAATGAAGTTCCACAATTGGTTGTATTTCATCACTATATAACCCAATAGGAAAGCAAAAACTTATATCTTAAGCAATGTTCATAAGTGTACCTTACGTTATTGATAACAAAATAATGGTAAAAGCAATCGAATACTTTCCTATAAAATTCGCAACTTACAACTACATGGCGCTCATTAAAAGGGATTGAATCAGAATTCAAATTGAGAATAGAATCAAAATTTAAAGTTTATGAATTCTGATTTTATCACTTTAATTTATTATTCGTCTTAAAAATTCTAACCCACTTTATATAAATGTCCATGGTATGACAAGTGGTGAAATGTTGATATTTTATAAGAAATAAGTAGCAAATGTATTTTTTGAGAAAGTTGGGGACCTGTTCAATGATTCAATGATTTTTTATTTGGTACACGACGATAAGAAAAACATTTTTTGCTAGACAAATTTGTATGCTTTAATTAATAATTGTCCATGACCATGACCAGTCCCCTTCCAACTCCAAATTTCCATCTTGGTTTGCTATTTTTAGCTATTTTGGTCCCTTTTATGTCCTTTTTGTTGATTTAAAAATATTTTTAGTCCCTCGATTCTTGATAAATTACTTGTATATATTCTTAACTTCATCGTTATTGTCATATTATCAATTGTTCCACCATATTGTCACTCGTGTTATATTTATATTGTACTATCACTCTATATGACAGTAATATAATCTTTTAAATGATCCAAATATTTACGGAATGAATCCAAAAACTCACATTGTTATTAGTGGAAGGTTACATATATTTTGTTGAATATCACAATAATAAAACAATAATTTAACAAAAGAAAAATTATATATATTAATATATTGACATTTAAAATTAATCTTCTTTCTTGAAAAAAAGAATCTGTATTTTCTTTTTGAGAGAGTTTTATGATCAATTAATATTAGAGCATTTTTAAAATCATATTTTTAAATATTTCATAATCACAAAAATATTACTCCTATATCAAATTTATAGATATAAATTTCAAATAAAAAGTCACAAATTTTATATTGACCTAAATTATGTCAAGTTATTGCCACGGAGAGAATAATAAATTTTTGAATCAAACATATGGTCAAAGTCCATCTTAATCCTTGGCTTGGAGTTAGTGAAACCAAACCAAATCTCGACCGCAGCAGTCAATTCTCTCTATAGAAAGTTTTTGGGTCAACTATTATGCACCTCGATAATTATAAATATCATTATAGATTAACTATCATATACCTCGATTATCACGAATAACAAGTGTCAGATAATTCTATTCAGAACAATTTTTACACACCTAAACTATTATCGACAATAGGTGGCAGATAACTTTGTCCACCAATATTATGACAGATGAAAAATATTTTTTTGACTTAGCTAAGTTTTAAACTTCGTAGTTATCAACCAGTTCATTGACTATTAGGCTACTATCACACCCTTAATGGCTTTTGTCTGATTTTATTTGTCCAATAAATTAAAAATAAATATCTATTTTACTTATCCATTATATATTATTGTCTTTCTATCATTTCTTTTTTCTCTCCCCGCCAGTTCCTATAACTAGAATAAATAATTAGAAAATTAAAAAATTATTAACATTCCTTCCACCAATATTTATTGAATAAGAAAAGTCAGGCAAATAATTAAAAGAATATATGCATAATTATCCTATACTTTGAAGTTTGGAGTTAAATTAAGAGACTGATTCGACCAAACTCTGATTAATTAAATAAGTGGTCCAATAATTTGGAAAATAATGAATAGTGCTTAGCCGACCACAGTTTAATTAATATTTTTTCCAAGAAGAAGTGTATAATTAATATTGATTGGTTGAATCTTTCTTGTGCAACCGCATTGCATCATTCCATACAATAAAACTCCAAATAAATAAATAGTATGAAATTGTAATAGCCGACCAAAACATTGGACAAGTGGAAAGATCTCTCTTTATTTTAAGATTTACTGTGGAGTATTATAGTATGCAACTAATAATAATAATTTAAAATAAAACAATCATGTTATGACTAAACCTCCAACTACCAAACATTAAACATAGATAACAACACCAATATATTTATCATTAATTGTAAGATATTGTTAGAAAACTTGTATTTGGTGGAAAATCACAACATTATTAGACTTTAATGAACTTCTATATACTTTATGGTGCCTCGAAGAAACTAGACAAATGAAATGAAAATATAGGGTGTACATATATCGTAATTAAGTTGTTATTTATTTTTTTGATATTTGATAAGTTGATAAAAATATATTATAACAATAGTATTGAGGATCCAAAATAGGTCAGGTAGTGTGGAGAGGGTGAGCTGAGCCAGGGGTGGTAAGGAGCGTTTAGATAAGATAGGTCACATGCAAGTGAAGGATCAATACTTTTGGACGATAAGAAAGGGACTCACACCTGACATTGATACAACGATTGGGGTGGGGTGGGGTTTAAGGAGTGTTGCGAAATGCTAATGGGGGGTGGACGGGGATGGGTCATGGCCTCATGGGAGTGAGTGGTCCATTTGGGTGCGGGTATAATTCATACAATGTTATTTATGGAATTTATTTTTTTTATATTAATTTTACTAATAAAAAGTAGATTTTTCTATAAAAATAATCTCCCAAACATTATAAGCATCATACATGGGGAAATTGGACTCAGAAATGCTTTTTCCATGCCAAAATGCATACACTAATAGCTTGTGTATAATTTACGAATATATATATACATATCTTTTATTTTTAGTTAGAGATTTCAAATGTAAATAAAAAAAGTTTAAATCAATTTATAAAAAATGTTTTACATATAGTAATATTTTTGTCACGAATTTAAATTAATCAATGGAATCGCTTAGGATTGGTTGTTTCTTTTTTTTTAAATAAATGAGAGCTTTTGATACAATATCATATCCCCCTCGTACTTATCTCCATGTTGCTAATTAAATAAGACAAACTGCACAACTAATTTATTTTAGTTTAAATCAACTATGCATCAGAAAATGTATTTAGGAATCTAAGATATGTTCAGAATCCTGTACCTTGATCTGACAAAGCAAATAAGAATTCCTGGTCTTCATGTGAAAACAACTGAAATCCACGAGTAGTGGTCAACTAGTAAATACACTTTCATTTTAAAAGGAAAATCTCAATTTAAATTTCATAAATTCAAAATCTCCTTTGTAATTAGAAATTTTGAATATAAATTTCTATTTTTTTGAAAGTGAGACTTCAAAAGATAACAAATGAAATCTTTTTATGAAGTCTGTATGTATATATGCCGTGATCGTACGATTTGTGAGAAACCAATGAAAAACATCGGTTGACACTTGACTCCACCACTCAAACAAATAGCACTAATAATATTAGCAAAAATGACTTAAAAATCCAAACACGTAACACTAATATATAACTCCAATCGATAATTTTACATCAATAGAAGTCAATTACAAGTATCTTATTACAATTTTCACCTTCTAATTGATTACATGATGTCTCATTTTTTATTTTAACCTCACCCTAAATAAATGTGACATAACATGTCTAAGTAATCAAGTCCTTTAACATATTCCATACCTTATATAGTCAAATTTAAACTTCAATTTATCAAAAATCTTAGCCAAAAAGAATTTGATCCCTCATCAAGGAAGGCAATAAAGTGTATATAAAATTTTCAAAAATTCACACCCATAGTATCTAGATCCGTTTTGACTTCAAATATTGACAAACAAAATAAATATCTAAAAGAATCGAAAATATTAGCACCGCCCAGGTGTGCATCATCCAATACCCAAGCAAATAGGGAAGAAAGCTTTCCTTCTCAGCTTCATAATCATCATAATGCCCACCCCTGACAGTGACTTAATTAGGCCCATTACTATCGACCACAGTCGCGATACGGTGATAAAACTATTTCATTCCTTATCAAAAAATTTAAAATTTAAACCCTTAACACAAAAAAGAAAAAATATATCCTATTAAAAATGCTACTTAGCTTATTATCGTATTAATTATAACTTGTCCAATCAAATTTAATCAAGACATTAATACAAATTCCGAACACACGTTAATCAAATAATTAGGACCACTACTTTTTTGTTTTTTTATTTAGTATATTAAAGCAACATGACTCTGGCGTGGGGCACTCCATCGTATAGCGGTGGTGGTCTCCACACACGATCAACGTCACATATTTTACCGGTTTACAACACAATCTCTTCTTCTTCTTCTTCTTATCTTCTTATCTACTTGTTGTTAACATAAAAGAGAATTTGTTTGCCAACTGAATTTTCCCTTTTTTTTTGTAGGCCATATCTTGTTTTTTTTTTTTTTGGCTTTTATCTTCTATTATTAGTACGATTCCATTCCAATCTTCAATGAAACAGTAACAAATTATGTAGAAAAAAATATTTAAATTCAAAGAAACGAACAAACAGTAATTCGTAATTTGAGATTAAATTTCCTTTAATAACTATCATAATTGATAATATTAACATATAATCCCTTCGGATTATATTTCATACATGGATCCTCAGTATATCTAATCAACATAAAAATAATCCCCCTTTTGGCCTCTGTTAACTCGCAGAGATTCAGTTATCTTCGTCGCAACTTTCCGGGCTAGGATATTCATTCAAATCAGGCTTCATCATCATCCTTGTAGATTTAGAATTCGAATTACAGTTTGATTCAACAGAATTAACAGTAGAATTGTGAATCGCAGTTTGCAGAGCATCAACTCGAGCACCTACCTCAGTAGCTTTCTTTCTAATAGAAGCAGCTGATAGATCGTGAATTTCATGGTCATCCACTATACATTCAGGGAAATTAAGCCTAGCTGAAGGACCTCGCAAGTAAAATACAGCGGTATCGTAAGCACGAGCAGCAGCAACAGGGGAAGAATAAGAACCAAGCCAAATTCGAGAGCGTTTGTTTGGTTCTCGAATTTCAGCTACCCATTTACCCCACTTCCTCATCCGTATTCCTCTGTATGGCTTATCTTGCTGGTGTTGCCTCTGTTTTCTCTTCTCTCCTTCCATCATACTGAAAAAAATTAAATATATTCACTTGTTTTGTTAGTTTTTTTCAGAAGAAAGAAGATGGAGAAAGGAGAAAATGTGATATATGAGAAGAAACGTTTGTTATTAGAATATATATGGAGGTTGGAATATAGAGATAAATTTTGTATTTATATATGGAAAGAGAAAAACCCAGGGTGGGTGGTGTATGATGATGTGATATTAATATTAGAATTTAATTAAATTTAAATATGTAAATTTTAACTTTTTAATAAAATATTTTAAATAAAAATTTATTAATGAAAGAGTATTTACTATTCCGCTACGTTGTTCGCGTTTGTGTGGATGATTGAGGAAAGAGAGCATATGGAGCACGCATAAAGGGAGAGTAATTTGTTTTCTTTGCTTGGCTGCTAGTCTGTCGTCTAGGCACGGCCGCCACGTTGATCTTCCTTAAAGATAAGTACAAAATCGGCCGACATATTTCATCGGAGCTATTTTTCACAACAATTTCACTAATTAATTATGGGAGGAATAATTTTATTCTACGATTCAAGGGTCATTCGATAACCGATAAAAGTTAGCCTAATGCATTATCAATAATAAAAAGATATTTATATATTATTTTATTAAGGTATTTTTAGCTAAATGTGTGGGGGAAAAAGATAATTTTATTTATAAATTAATAAATATTTTGAAATAATGATTTATAATAAAGTGGATAATAATTGATACTCATCAATTTTTCCACATGTTTAGCTAAAAATAGCTTTTGTAGACAGGAAACTTGAAATTCAACTCTTCAAATAATTATCTAAAGAGGTACAGAATAATCATTGAGGTTATTAAAAATGGTGTTGATGGTCGGCTCTTCCCTTTTCTTTTTTTTTTTTTGGTCTAAAATCAAATGACTTCTAAAATTTACTAGGCTAAATACACTAACTTTTGATAATAATGTTACTCATTTTATCTTCTTTTTTATTTATTTATATATTTATTGTGTATAAACAAAATACATACATGAAATTGAACTAAATTGTGGTGTCACACTTCCTCTTCACGCAAAGATCAAGCGTTTTAAATGTGATACGAATGGCAAAAGGTTAAAATTATCGCGAATTAGTAAATAAGATCTTATGTGACGCAAATTTGAATTAATAGTATTGTAATCGCTATTAAAAAAAATAAGGAAGAGCCACAAAGGGTACAATTAGGTTGCTTTTTAGTTGTAACTTACAATTTAAAGTAGTCTTCAAAATAAATTAAGTCAAAAGATATCAATCGTTATTTGGCCGATATGGACATTGAATGCCTTTCTCATTCATTATTAATATTTTAAAATTTAATCAAATTTAAACTTATATACCATAGTGCTTATATTTTGAGCCATATTTTTAATATGATTTTTTCATTTTCATAAATATAATTTTAAGTCTTTTATTCACTATAATCATATCGATAGACGACTAGATATATTTGTAATCATATTAATATATTTATGTAGTTTAATTTTTATAATTTTTTTTTGATTGTTGTTCAACGATAACGACAAATGTGGAAACATCTTCACTTAAATCAATAAAACATCTTTTTTAAGCATAATATTTTAATTTAAAAATATATAATGCCAAGAAATCTCAATTCGGAGCTGACTGATTATGGATCCCAACTGGTGATTTAATTTAAAGATGTTGATGAATATGCTATTATAACAACTTAGGAAAACAATTAAAATAGTACTAATAAATAGACATCAAACCTAACTGTAACTTTTAGGGGTTGCAAATCGGACAGTACATAATTTGATTTTGGAAGATATGACATTAAAAGCTGTAGAACTGATCGTCTTTTATATCGAGCCATTGAAGCAGCACGTCATGTTATAATTGGACACTTAAACAATATATTTATGAGATAATTATATTCAATATCATAAATGTCTAAGATTAATTTTGCAATGTCTGAATAACATAATACGAAGTCTAATATTAAATAAATTAAGAATGAAATTATATTCAGGTTTTATACAATGACAAGTGTATGTAAGCACGTAAAAAACTTATACTTTTACAATTTATTTTTATTTTTCCTCTTTCTTATTTTGCCTCGTCATTACATCAAAGATCATCTTTAACTATAACTAATTAATAATAACGATTTAATTATCGTTAAATATGTCTTATCAGATGCAATGTAAATGTCTCTAATTTAGTATTGTAAAATTAGATCCTACGTCTAATTCAGACCCCAAAAACTAGATCAAAGGAAGAAAAATTGTTGACTACCGATATATTGTTAACTACTAATGTGAGACTTTTTTCATTTTTTTTAACAAATTTTAATTAAAAAATATTGATAATGACTTTAGTAGTTATGATTAATACTATTGCAAAATATATTTTTCATTATAGTGCATTTTCTTTTCTTTTCCACTATATATATATATATATATATATATATATATATATATATATATATATATATATATATATATATATATATATATATATATATCTTTGCCAACACAATCTAGTGGTAGAACTCAAATGAAGTAAAATACAATGAATTTTGACTAAAATGGATTAACAATTAAAGATGAGGATGACTTTAATTAGATTGTTGACAAGTTGGTTGAAGTTTTAGGAGGGGCGGTAATTAATATTATTATAATTGCAAAAATAAATACTATAGGTTATATCATCAAAACGGAAAAAACAAATTGTGTGAAAGTAAGTCGGTGTGGTGGCCTTTGAGAGTGACTTTTATATGTCCACGCAAATTATATATATTAATAAACTTGTAAACACATGTACATGCCACTGATTTCAGATTTACATATAACCTTACTTCCGTTTCAAATCCGAACTCTATTTCTATGTAATATAATAAAAAATTAAAATATTATATAGTATGACTTTTATTTTTTCTTTTATTTTTTGTTGATACTGGATTTTTAAGTAATCCAAGTAATATCTTTAAACTACTACTAATATGAAACGTTTTGGTTATTGCGCTATCCTTTTCATAATTTAATATTTTAATAATTATGTGAAAATTTCATATGAATTCCACAAAAAATAAATAATATCATGTTATATTAAGAGTTTTCGTGCTTTGTATATCATATACGATCTTATTTTTAATTCTGTACAAACTGTTTAAAAAATTATAAATTTCACCAAATACAAATAGTATTATATTGTATTTAGAGTATTATATTAAACCTATCTGAGTTTGTTCATTACCTTAAGATTTTGCATTAGCTATTCCGAATCTTTCACGTTCTAATGAAACTAGCTCTTTTACAAAAGTAGGTTATTAGTACAAAAAAAAGATTAAATCTGATGAACATTAAATCTTATTTCACTTTTGATTTATTCACTATAATAAAAATAATTATTAGTTGTAATTATTTTTTTATTGTCACTAAATATATATTATTAGTGGCAACTGACATTTCTGATATATGTTTCTAAATTTTTTGCGACATTGATTCTAATGACATTTAATTAATATTATAAAAACTTTAACACTTTTTATTAATATTAATATTTAATATGATCAAAAATTATTTTATTATAGTGATCGAATGAGTTTTGCCTAATATATTTGATGCAATTCTAATAAATAAATGTTATCAAAATATATTATCGAAATCATATATAGTTAGTGTTTAAAAAATTTTGTATTAAAAACCTAAACATGTTTAAAGAGGTTTGCCACTTTATTTAATTTATAATATTAGTTAGAGTAAATGCGCACCGAGCTAAAAAATGAAAATAGGGACATGTGGGGTTTTGCCGACTTGCCTATTTTCAGATATATATAACTTAAGTCCGCCGCAAATACAAAGCAATCGACTGCTTAATACAAACAAATATAATATTTTGGACACAATTTTTACACGTTCAAGATAAAAAAAATTATTTATAAATGAAATATAAATTAATAGATCATAGTTTATATTAAAAAAATAAAATCGATAAGCTTACTTTGCTTGCGTCCGCCGCAATACAAATAAATCGGCTGCTAATTACAGAAAAATTTAATATAGAAGTTTGCTTTGGTGCTACTCCTCATGATATATGTATTATATTATTTTGTATTTTTTTTTCTATTTTTATTTATTTCACATGAATAACAACTTCTTATGATTCTCACGTTTTTTACTCTTTGAGAACGTAACGCCGACATATTTCTAATCAACTTGGAAGATCAACATCACTATATACTATTGTTGATTCATTCTGAGTAGATTAAGTAAACGTAATAATTGTATTTTATTATTTTTATTAGTATTCTCACTTATATTTTTAGATTGATTTTATGATAAAATTTTTAATTAAATAAATAAAATGACGAAAAATTTAAAAGATTAAATTGACGATTATCGATCACCGATGTACAATTTCATTTTTTGCCAAATACATAACGAACTATGATATATACAACACAAAACAGAATGTTCTATCCACAAAGAGAAAAAAGGCATTTTATCATAAAGAGAATTTAGTAAAAATGGACATAAAAGAGCAAGAAGCATACAGATATATCCAATTTCAAACAAAAGAGTAGAATATTATGGAACTAATGACAAATATAATTAATGGATAAATAGAATAATTTAACATAATAAACTTCAATTAATTTTGGATTGACACCTAAATGATTGATTGATATATAGTATTACTCCCTAATTAGTTTAATCAAAACAAATAAATTAATACAAAAGTTGATAAAGACTTAAATATTTGGTATGTGCGTGGGAGGAAGGGAGAGGATCATTTTAAAATGCAACAAATATTGAAATAAAATTAGTTGTGTTTTAGGTATAGAAAGAGACTTTACAGGCAATCCCCACACCCCACAAAATGTATCTGTGTTTTGTTGTTAATAATACAATCAATGAGATTAACAAGTTTCAACTTTTATGCGAATGAGGCTTCAACACCCGTGTGTTAAATGAGCGGGTTAAACTGAAATCAGGTTAAATATAAAATATTGATTTGCTCAATGTTGTGACAGACAATAAAATATATTTCAAAAAAATAAAAATCGTTTAAAAAAAATATTACAATAATCATTTTTATTAATTTAAGAATATGGATAATACAATCTTTATGATTCCTTTGATTTGTTTTTTCAGAGATAGATTCAATGGCTCTTCTGGAACTTAACTTAATATACTTGAGTTCAAGGGATTTTGGCTTATCTAGAACTTATTGAACTATTAGCTTATTGAGAAATCTATGACATTTTATCCACGAGTTTTCTCTGATTTTTTATTAAAATTTTTGACGTATTTTATGAGTTGTGAGGAATTGAGGACCCCGCATTAATAGTTTGTGAATAGAGGAGTTGTGATAGAAATAAGTTTTCCTTCAGTCAATCAAATTTAAATGACATGATATATTGAGTTTTACGAAGTGTGCTAAGTCATTTTGACTCATGACATTCTCCTATTGGTTTTTTTTTTTTGTTTACTTGACATGCCACATCATTTAATTTGGACTTCAATTATAGTTGAGGTTTTAACCAAACTAAGCCATTATATAAAGTCATTCACCAAAATAATATATTTTTCTAAAATTTTACAAAACTAGTATAAACGTATTCCACAATAACGTTTTAGGATATATTTTTTTAAAAAAAAGTTGATGACGTCAGATTGATATACGTTACTCATAGTAACGTTTCACTCCCTATCTATTGATAGAAAGATCTTCGTCAAATACCGGACTTTGCCTTTTTTTAGGAATTACTCATATCCAAAGCAGCTTTTCACAAGCACCCCACCCCATACAACTAGTTGGGGGTAAAACGTTACTGAAAATAACGTTTTAGGAGTAAAACGTTACTGAAAATAACGTTTTAAAAGTAAAATGTTACTTACACTAACGTATATCAACCTAATGCTGTTAGTTTTTAAAAAATAAAATATACCCTAAAACGTTACCGTGAAATACGTTTATACTAGTTTTGTAAAATTTTAGAAAAATGTATTACTTTGATAAATTATTTTACATAGTGACTTAGTTTGGTTAAAAATTCATTATAGTCAGATCAATTAATTTAAATTTTAATTAAATTCATATTTAAGTGACTTAAATAATCAACCAAATTAAACGAATCTATAATATTTATTCAAACTAATATATTCATGAATTTAATATAATTCGAATCATTTTATAAATATATATTTACTAAATTTTAAATAATTACAGCTACTTATGTGAAAATGAACTTATTTGTTAGTTGGACTGAGATTAGGCATATTATAATGAATTGAATTAATAAATACAATCAGGGTGTAACCTATTAATTAAGTACCTTCAGGTCCCAAGTTTAAATTTGAGGAGAAATAATACACTAGGTGATCTTTTTTTATATGATCTTGCCTTGTTAGATTGAGTTATCTGATACTTATTACTGGTGAAAAATAAGAGGCATTTCATAAATTTAATCAAGATGTCCGCAAGTTGAGCTAGAAATCCATAACTATCAAAAATGAAAAGAATGAGAGGATCATTAATCTACCTAGATATTACTTTGGTTATAATAGATTAGGTCAAAATGAGTTGAATAATAAAAATAACTCAATTCGTCCAATTTTTACTAGAAACTTTTGTTTGTTTTTTTTATAAAGTCTTAAAAAATTTAATTACTTGTTTTATTAGAAGCTATTAATATATACAACATAGAAATAATAAAAATTAACGATTTTTTTTCATAAATAATCTGAACTAGAATCTTACAATTTTTTAGATGAGCTTAAATGAACAAGTTGAAATAGATTGCCATAATAAATTGATGGATTATTTCCAAACAAGTTGAATAAATTATATTTTCGTGGATTAACTTAATTAGTCTCAATCCACCAAAAACTTAGATGAATTAGACGGGTCATATTCAACTGAGATGCAAGAAGTAATTAAGTATAAAGTTAACATCAAAATAAATTTACTACTCTGATAATCCTCAAATAAAGACAGCCCCACTGACAATTAACCTGACATATAATTAATGAGAACCATTTTGACTAGATACAGAATTGTATTGGACAACAAAAGATTTAATTAAAAGCATCTAGTAAGTAATATTTTGACTTCACTTGGATTGAATTAATGCAAAATTAGTATTCAAGTGATAAAACACATATAATAGTTTTATACACTAACAATGAGTGCAAAAGAAAATCATTATGCACTAATTTTTAATGGTCCAACATCAAACTATAGTTTCGACAAATCTTTCATATTCAGTCGAGAAAAATGTATGTATTATCGCTCTCACGTTTTGAATTCGGGCTTCTAATTATTATTGAAAGTGTTTGTTTTGAAGATAAATCTTATAATGAACGATACAAAATTTTAAGAATTATTTCATATTACTTTCTTTTCTTAACACAGTGAATTAATGTTTGGAGTAATTTAATTATAGTTAATTGTCACCATAGTTGTAAGTTTAACATATTCCGCAAACTTAATACGAAAGAGTTACATATTTTATCGATTAACTTATCATAATAATATATGACTTCATACATAGCAAAAAGAGATGAAACATTATGTAACTTTCTTAACCTACAATTTGTTTAATTACGCCTTATAGATATAATTTCATTTGTTATACTAATTTTCGTTTGTATGTTTCTTTTATAATATATATATATATATATATATATATATATATATATATATATATATATATATATATATATATATATATATATATATATATATATATATAAACCTTTCGGGTAAAAGAGATTCTTGACCCAACTTAGAAAATAAAGTCCAAACCAGCCATTAGGCCCACTATCATAAATGGGCCTATTCCCAAAACTCAATAAGTAAATAGTGTCAAATAAAGCAGAGCAGAGTTGGGCCTTTGTTATTTAAACACTTTTCATATTAAATTTTGTAAATTATTTTGTAATATAGAAATAAAATTTGGGCCTTTGTTAAACAGTCATAATGAGATGGGCTTGGGCATGGTCCATTGTCCTTGTGAGAACATGGGCCAGTATATTTCAGATATTGACAACTAAACCCCAAAAAACACTACTAACGTGTGTTAGATCGTCAAGTGTTTATGATTATGCTAAAAGCTATAGTTGATCGCGATGACATAGTTTTATTTCTTAACCAAACTCCATATTCGAGAAAGACTCTGACCTTGGGCCATCCACGCTCCATCACACGAGCCTCACTATTGGGAAAATGTCGATGTTACCTAACAATCCCTCTCTCAACACCTCTCACATGTATCATGTCGCTTTTGAGAGTATAAGTGTAGAACCTATGATCTTGATTCTCATATCACTTGTTAGGTCAAGCATTTATTATCATGTAAAAAGTTATAATATTAACTATTAGCAAGAATGCAACTTAATTTTTTAACTAAGCCTATCAAGCAGTTGATCTCGATTTACCACTAAAGCCTAGTAAATATAATCCCAACCTTTAGGGTTAGGTCTTGTTGACACACAATTGACGTGTAGGTGACATATATCAATGCCTCGTCATTTACTCAATTCTTCTAGTGTAATATTTTCATCAAGCACATCAAAAAAATTGACCAAGTACGAGATTAATTTTGCTTCCTTGCTAAATGTACCCTACGACCATAATAATTAGGAGGAAGATATCTTTGTTCCAAAGTAGGAAACAAAATGAAATGACAAAAGCTCCATATTTCATGCTTTTGTTTACTATACTAAGAGTATATCCTATGACTCCTATCGAATGTTTTTACCATCTACTCTTTTTTTGTGCCACTCTTTTTTGTCTTTTTTTTTTTTTACTTTCACTTTGTCTTTTGCCGTGCTTTCAACGGATATACTTATTTGATACACATTTGAAGGAATCAATGTTGGACACGATGATCGATATTTATTTTACGATCTTATTAATCTGAGTTTGCGTTTCAAATTTTTGATTTTAATGGTATAATGCTTCATATTAGATATCATTTCATTCCGAAACTTTAATTTGAGATAACTAATTAAAAATGAGAAATATTTATCATCCATAATAATCCGTGACGGTTATAATTTATTTTTTAGTCCTTATTAGTAAAACATAATTGAGATGGAGTAGCTCAACCTGATTCCTCCTTGTTAGGTTAATCAATAATTCTATGAATTAAGCATGTACAATAATTCTAGCTCTCTCTTCTTGGTAATGTCAAGTATGTTATAACAACAAATTTGGGAATAGTACAACTATATATATATATTATATATATATATATATATATAAAGTGGAAACTAGGAAATGTGAGATGTACGTAGATTTTATTTCTATTTTTACAGGATAAAGAAATTGTTTTCAGTAAACTCTCCATTCAAAAAATTATTTTTTAAGACTTGTTTAAAAAAGAAAGCACGAATAGAAAAAAATTAAGATAAAAATATAAAAAAATTAATATCGACAATAAAAATAGAAAAAGTAATTATTAAAATAAAATAAACAATAATAATAATAAAATTAAAGAATAAATTGCTACGACAATTAAAATAATAATATTGGTAAGGGAGGCGATCGTTGGTATTTGCTCTATCGTTAAGAAGAAAAGAACCACTCAACTATTTACAAGTTATTTACTTTATTTCTTGATCTCCATAATCTCGCGTATTTGTTCGATAATATAAAAACAAATTTAAAGAAGGAATAAAAAGGGGTTGACCTAATTTATGATCATCATATTTTAATTTTTAAACCATGAAAAGCCACTAAAAAAAATAAAATATTCAGCTCATATAAGAAGAAGAACTTTTTCAATTAGTCTGAATTCAAATATTGTTTAGTTAGTAGTATTATTTTTTATTCTGTCACGAAGAATTGGCATAGAGATATAATTTCAATAAGCTCAGCTGATAGTCATTGAATGTTTTATAAGTAGCTAAAAAATTATTCAAAATTGTCATAGTATATATAGTAGTTTTACCATATTAATTACATTTTCTTTTTGTTCGATATTCAGAATCCGACTAAATTTAAAATCGTGTCTTAAAATCTCACATTGGGATAAAGCATTTCCTTATAAATGTAATTTTACATATTCAATGAGACTTGAACCCGAGACCTTACTTACCACTTCACGATAACTCTCGTTAATACAATATTCATTACATGATTTAGAGTGAATGGATAAATAAAAAAGGGTATTATTAATGAAGAATATTAATTTAACAAAATTGATGGCCCGCCCTTCGTTATCTATCTTTTACTTTTTCAAAGTTTTTGAGTCTTTTGTAAAGAAAAATTGTGTCATAAGAAGAAGAAAAGTCTGAAGATTGGACCAGCTTTTGCCATGAAATTGTCCTCTTTTTTTGTGTCTTTTAAGGATAAATCATGCTAATGAATCCAAAGAAATAACAAGAAGAAAAAAAAATGTAAAAGAAATTAAAAGTGGATGATGCAAAATCATTACTTCAACAGCATCCCTACGCTTAATTAAGAATTGTGATAATTGATCATAAGTCCGTCGATAAAAAATAAAGCAACCATTCCTTTCCTTCCAAAATAAAATTCAAATTTATTCGGTGATCAATCTATTAAATTAATTTTCAAAGACTTTAAAATTTATTTATTCAGACAAATATTAGTGTATAAGTTGCAATTCTTTATATATATATATATAGAGAGAGAGTTTGACTCTAGAGAAGCTGAGACATTATAAATTTTTTGCGATGAAAAGTATCATTCACTGTCACGACCCAAAAATGGACGTGATGGCACTCGTCTTATCCTATCAAGACAAGTCAGCCTAAAACTCAACCATTACAATAAAAATGCGGAAAATTTACTATCAACTTACATTATACCCCAAAACCTGGTAGTCACGTGTACAAGTCTCTAAAGTATTACAATTGATTCAAAAGAAAAACTCAAGTCTCAAATGAACTTGTTTCTAGAATAGAACAAGATCATAATTATGGAGAAGAAAGTCTGCTGAGATGGAAACAGCTACCTCACAAATCTCCATGAAGCCTCAGAAAATAAGAGAATGACAAGTACAACAAAAATCCAGGCTCATAACCTACAAAAAAATTTGTAGAAGCAAGGGGTGAGTACCAAACCACACGTACTCAGCAAGTAAACCTCTAAACACAAGCTAAGGGGATGATATACGGGTACTCCTACCACCCCCAACCGAACCTCCACAACTACAACCTGCATTAAAATCAACCCAACCTAACAGCTCACAATTTACATAGCACGTAGCTCAACAACAACACTTAGACAAATTACACATCCTCAACAACGACACTTGGACAAATTACATATCCTCAATAACAACACTTTGGTAAATTACATATCCTCAACAACAATACTTTGGCAAATTACATATCCTTAACAACAATACCTTGCCAAATTACATATCCTCAACAACAACACTTTAACAAATTTTATATCCTCAAAAACAAGCTCAGTATTCAACAATCACAAGTTCCATAGAAAGGCATTCACAAGATCAGCAAAACACAATATCAAGTTCACTAATGATAAGCATGTGCAATGCAATGGAATGGAATGTCAAGTATAATGATGCATGTCTGACCTAGTGATACACACCCGCTGTCTCTCAGTCCGGGACCCACGGGGGACATATCTGTCCATGCATCTGTCGCGGCGCACGACACAACCCTCGATAATAGTAACCATCGCGGCGCGCGATACGTCTCTCGAAATATAGTATCCATCGCGGCGCGCGATACGTCCCTCGAAATAGTACATCCTCTTTAAGTTCTCATTATTTCTCCATGCACATAACACTTTCACAATCATGTCTTAAAATAATGCAAATGAAATGTTCCCATAAATAAAGAGGAGATGATCATTTTCACAAAATTACACAATTCACGACAACACAACATGATACCACATCAACAATGATTCAACAAGCTTCCAAACCTTCCTCAACACATCACACCTAAACAATTAATCACATTGCCTTTTATTATCCATTATTCATCATTAGAATTAATCAATGTGGACAAGTCAACCATCACCAAGCCCCATTACTCACAAGCATATACCACAAGGACATATACGCATTCCATACACTTAACAAGAGTTTAGAAATTCACTTGCCTCAAACAATCGAATGATTACTCCGGGACTTGAGTCTTCCCATTATGTTGATCTTCCAAAACAATACAATCTATTCAAGTACATAATCACAATAAGATTTCGAACATAACCACACCCATATTATTATAGATATGGCCTAGACAGAAAAAGTCTACACCAACCTGAAATCAAGTTCCTAAATTTTGATGTCAATTATTATGTCAACCCTCATATCTCCAAATTTCAAGTCTGGGTTGCGTTTTCATTCTCCAATACCGTAAATCTAATTATATTACCTAATATTTAATTACCTATCTCAATATATCAAACCTTACTTTATAACATGATAATGAAATAAAATTCATTAATGGAAGTCAACCGATTATGAACAGTGACGACAACCATCAATTAACCCTTAATACCCACACATTAACTAACAACCTATCCAATCTAATTGTATAACCCACCTAGACAGTAGAAATTTCCAATTTCAATTTAATTTTCACCATTGAAGAACATATCATTAATTAATGCCCCTAAATCATTCAAGCAAGACCGTTGTAATCCTTCAAATTTGTAATTTTATATATTAATACAATAATACAACTCATCACCAACCATTAATATGCTGTTCTTTTCCTACCAAAAAAAAATAATACACAAACAAAATAAACTTTGGGATTTACCTGCAGCATGGGTCGCTTATATTGTTGCCTCGAACTATGCCATTCGCCTCTCTCGTATGATCTCTTTTTTTTTTCTTCTAAAATTTATTATAGGTTAAAAGTGAGAAGACCTATTACTTATTTTAATATAAATGAGTTAAGTAATATAGGGTTTTGAATAAATTATCACTTTAACCCATTAACTATCGAATAATTAACTCAAATTACACTAATTTTCAAATTTTCAAAAATGACCTTACGGGTCATTATATTCACATTGTTCTATGAAAACAGGTTCTTACTTTTGTATATTCCTAGCTTTTTTTTTATTCGTTACTTTCCTTAAATGTTTTGCTCTTGTAATTGTTCCCAACTTTTAATTTTCACCTCTCTACAAAGTTAAACGTCGACAATTCGATCAAATAAAATATTCAAAAATAACCTTAGAACATATAAGGTCGTACGCAGAATTCATCTAAATGATATTATCAAAATTCCACTGGTAAGTGAATTTAAATTTAAGACTTCACTTCATATCTTAAATTAAAATTATTTTGTATTATTATTTTAAAGGCAATATAATATTGGAGCTATGCAAAATACATGAAAAACAAAAGTTGAAGTACATGCACGAGTAAATTATTACTTTTTTGTAATTATTTGATTATTTTTAATCCGCGAGCTTGATGGTCAAGATTTCAAGCTCAAGATTATATTATTTGCAATTAGCTTTTTTATAAATACATAAAAAAGAAGAAGTTAATTTTGCATATAGTCACTTAGGTTATTTCGTATATAATCTCTTTACTTCATATTATGTAATAATAAAAGTCAAAATTCTAATTTATGTCAAATTAAAGTTACTTCCTATATAATCTCTTTACTTCATATTATGTAATAATAAAAGTCAAAATTCTAATTTATGTCAAATTAAAGTTACAATATATATATATATATATATATATATATATATAAATAACACTAAAGTCTAAAATTTTATCGCATTTTTAGGCTCACTAATTGATTATTTTTTTCTAATTAATTCTTGACAATTAACAGTCCCTTCATATTAATTTTAGGCAAATTTGACACAAGTCAAACCATGCATCATTGACCCCCATTTCAAGAATTTTTTTTCTCTCTAGAAGGCTTTTATTTTTAATATATAAAAAAATTAAAACAAAAGAATGTCTTTCTATGTCCTTTGAAAATTTATATTATAAATTAAAAATAAACGAGACACGCGTCCCCTAAAACCCAAAAAAATGGTGTCGGGAGATATTTTTGTAAAGTTGTTTCAAGAGAGATTATTACTCTTTAAAATTTAGAAATAACTTTTTTTTTTTAATAAAATAATGTATCCAAATATTGAAAACGATATTAAAAACATCAAAATCTTTTGGAACGATTGAAACATGACTAACTTGATTGGTTTGATCCAAAAAATTGTTTTTTTAAAAAAAAAAAAAAGAAGAAAAAACCGACAAGGTCAATCAATTGCTTTTACCCAAAAAATCAAGAAAATAGAAAATCGACTAAGCTTGATGGTTTAAGTACAAAACAAAAAATTAGTATTAACCAGTTGGACTTCTATTTTTATCTTACATATAACATTTCTCATTCAGATTAACACAATAATTTTAATCTAACACTGAATTATTTAAAACTTTTTAAAAATTATTTCAAGAAATTGACTTTGAGGTTTTTTTATTGAAACTTCAATCGAATCTTTTAAATTAATCAACAGAAGAATCGAATCGAACTACGATTTTTTAAATTTTATTGCATAAAAATATTAATCGAATTTGGTTAAACTTCTTAGTCAGTTCAAAAGTCAATTATCTTTTTCCCGTTGATATCGTGTATTTAGTATTCCCATTGTCCCTTATTACTTCTTCAATTTCTTTTTATTTGTCTTATTTTGACAAATCAAAAAAGAATAATTTTATTTACTAATTATAACCTCAATTAATTACTTGAAAAAAGATAGAACTTCTTGAAAACCTTAAATTTTTAATTCATTCATTCCATAATTAATTGGAGCAAAATAATAAATTTATTTAAATTTAATTAAACTGATCAACAAACGTAAATATAATCATTTAATTTTCTTATATTGATCAAATTCATATTTTAAAAATAAATAAATTTTAAAAGTAAAACATGAAGAATATTATAAAATAAAGAATATTTAAAAATATTGAAGAAATAAAAATAACCAAAAATATATATTTATGAGCGTGCCTGCATTTTTGTCAATATAGAAAAGGTGTAAATGTTATCTTTTCTTGGCCTAAAACGCCTCTCCCATTCTTTCCATTTATATTATTTATATCTAAAAAATAAATAATAAAAAATGTCAACTTTTGGTCTTTATTGCAGTCTTTCTTGAACCATTCTTCTTTCTCTTTGCCGCCACCGTTCATGTTTTTTTTTTTTCCTTCCTCTGTTCCAAAAATAAATAAATCTCTCAATTAAAAGCCACAAAATTAAATAAAATTGAGAATATGGAAGAATGGTTGAAGATCTCATTCGTAGCTTTTTCAAGTGTGATTCTTGTTGTAATTGTAATCACAATGATTAAACGAAGATGTTGTACTAGAAAGTCAGATTCGTCGAAAGGACAAACTCAGAATTTACAAAATGGAATTTCGAAACTTCATCATGTAAGTGTTACAAACAAATATTATGTTGTTAAAAAAGGTTTCAATTGGTCTGATCATCCATCACTTGTAACTGATGCTGTTGAAAATGGATGGTCAAGATTTGCTTTCACATCTATTGCTCCATCTTCATCCATTAGATCATCAGCTAGGTCCATTTTAGGATCATGTGTTGGTAATGATCATATGAGTTGGGAGATTTGTCAAGATTCATCTGATTTTATGCAGAAAATTCGATTTAGTTATGGCAATCAAAAACTCAATCGAAGCAGTAAATTTATGTCTGTGGTAAAAACTAGTTTACCATTACCAGGACCTCATTTGGGAAACTCATCATTTCCACAAGAATCTTATTTCGAGATAACAATTTTGCAATGGAATCAAGAGAATAATGTTGAGGTTATGGGGAAGGTAAAAGAGGATAAATTAGATTTGGAGAAAATTAAGTTAATTAGAGAGGATTCTTCTAATTCAAAGGCTAATTCAGAGTCTTTGGTTCATGTTACAAGTAGTAGTAGTAGTAGTTATCATCAAAAGATTCAAGAATCAAAGGAGAATTTGAGAAGTGATGAGTTCATTGTGTTGTCAATTGGGCTAACAAGTGCTGCTGCTGGTTCTCTACCGCTTAAACTTCCAGGCAGCTATCAAGGTTCCATTGGATTTAACTCAAATGGTTCTGTTTTTCTTGATGGTAAGTTCTCTTTTCAATCGTTTTCTCCTTGTTTCAATTTGTTTGTCTTTATTTTTAATATTTACATACACTCTATTTTTCATAGACTTCACTCGGATTTCACTAATAATGTTGGTGGTGATTTTAAAGTTGACATGGAATTTAGCAAAGAAAACAAGATTTTTGAATTTCGTTGTCTTAAATTAAAGATGCATGAAATATATCTAAATATTTTTAATCTTGTGATCTTAAACATATTATATGAAAAGTTTAGAACTTATCGAAATCAAAAAAGAAAAAGAGACATCTTTTTAAAGGGAAAATGGTCTTACAAATACTTCAATTTTGGCCCAAATTGTTGTTAAAATACCAAGCTTTAAGAAGGATTTTTTACCTTTGAACTATTTAATAGTATATTTTAAAGGTATGTATATACCCACCTGGACACATTACTATTTATAATTATGCAATATTTTTTATATCTACGTGGGCACAAATATACCTTTAAAATACATTATTAAATAGTGCAAGATAAAATGTCATTTTCAAAATTTAATATCGTAACAATAATTTCGATCGAAATTCAAATATATTTCAGATTTTTTCCCTTCGGTCTACGGAAAAAATATGAGAAATTGAAATTGAAGGGGTAAATTTTGAGTCCATTTGGAGTTTTTAGAATGGCTAAACAGAGTTGTATAAGTCAATTTAAAGCACTAAAAATGTTCATAAACTAACTTTTCATAGTGGCCATTTTACTTTATTATTTGCATTTGATAACAATGTTTATTTACTTAGCTCATTGCTTATTCCAAAAGTCACATAAGTAATCAGTCATTAGTGTTTTTAATTGTCCATGATCAACATTGTGGAATTGTTACACCATAAACAGAATTTGTCAACATACAAGTCAACAACCAAATAATCACTAGTATTATTGTTGAAGTAACTGAACTTTACCCGTTAAACAATAAAGTCAAAAAAGTGTTACCCACTATAATAGTAAAATTACCTTGATACCATAAGTTTTGTCCTTATAATAGGTAAAGTTTAGTGACCTTACTCTGATAATGGCCTAAATTTTTTAGGTAAAATCCATTTATTATTCAATAAAGCCACTGGACTTAATGTATCTACCGCAAGTACTTATGCATATATACCTATATTATTTATTATAAATGTAAGGTCTACCATCTCGGTTTGTGTACGCGTCTATCCTCCCCAATCCCACTTGAGGGGTTATAATATGTTGTTATTGTACTATAGCATGCCACGGGATAGGTGTTTAGTGACTTTATTGTTACAGTTACTTTAAATGCAGATTTACTTGTATAGTGAATGAAGTTTAGTAACTATACTCCACTTGTGAAATTTACATCGAGTATGTTACTGTTGTTGAATTATTGTAACCACATCCCACTTGTGCAATTACACTGAGTATGTTACTGTTATTAAAGTTTAGTAACCATACTTGAATTTTTTAATCTTTTTTTAGGAATGAAATTGGTGTTTGAATCACAAAGAGGAGAGTGGGGAAAAGCAGAAAGAGTGATTGGTTGTGGTTACAATCCAAGCCAAAAGAAGGTATTTTTCACAGTGGATTCATTGTTAGTACATGAAATTTTTTGCAAAACAGAAGAATTTGGAAATCCACTTTACCCAATTTTAGCATCAAATGGTGATATTTTAGTACTAGTAAATCTTGGACAAAGTGTATTCAAATATCAACCAGCAAATCTACATAGGACACCAAATCCTTGCTTCATTGGTCCAATAATGCAAAATGATTCATCAATTCTTGGATATGAAGACAGCAAAGAACTTTTCTCAATGGGTAGAATTGATGCACAATGGCTTAATAGAAGTAATACAAGAAGTAATAACAATACTGTTAATAGTTTAAAACAAGTATTAGATTATGATTTGGAGTCTGAAGGTGATTTATTTGAAATTGTTTTAGATAATTGTAATAGTTATTCAAGATCTCCTAACCCTTTGTAACATATTATAAAAAGAATAATTCAAATGTAACATTATAATTTTGTACATGTTTTTTTTTTTTTGGGGTTGTATGAGACCATGAAGGGGCACTAAATTAGAAGATATTGGTTTTATTTTATTTGTTAATTTGTTAGTTGTTGTAACTGTTAAGTCACTAAATTAAAGATGATGTTGATTATAATTGTATTGTAATTTGATTAATGATGTAATTTTTTAACAGAATTTGCCTTTAGGATACTAATTTTTTTTGTTCAATGGAAGAAGACATGTCATAATCTCAGAGGATGCCACCTAATCCCTTGTCATTATCAGTTTGTTGTGTTATCTTTGGGTAAGATTTGTATATATATATATATATATGTCGAAAGTCGATTGACGTGAAATATAAGATATAATAGTCTGAGAGATAAAATGTAGGATTATTTTATTCTACTTTTGGTTAAAGGTATTAGGTAGTCTTCAGATTATTCATTTCATCACTTATACCTTAGTGACGAGATAAGTTATACTATATATATAGTGAAATATCTTATTCGTGATTAGTATTTATAAAATTATGTTGAATTTATGGTTGTTAGGTAGAAAGACAACACTAAAGTCCAGAAAAGAACAAAAAGAAGAAAGCTAAAAAGATTTGAAGAATCAGTTCTTATTCTTCCTTCTGATTTTGGTGAATCACATTTGTCGAATTACAAAAGCCATTGCTTTTTTCTTTTGATTGTTATTTTTTAAAACATATAAAATATTTTCGTATAGAAAATTATAATTTATAGTTTTCTTTTATATTTTTTTTAAACATATAAACGAATACACTATGTGAAACTAGAGTATTGACTTTTTAATAGAAATGTTTATGTCAAATCAATAAATTAAAAATATATGTTATTTTTATATAATTTTTTTCCAACCACTTGACTATAATTTATCAGCATTATATACCTTCGCTTCAAATTATCACTTAATCATACGTGGGACGATGGAAACAAGACCGAAAATCTTGAGTATGTAAAAAATCTTGTAAAGAAGTTTATACGGAGTAAAACTTAATTAATTGAGACTTTAATGCGGATACGGAAAAAAGAACTAGAAGTATGAGAGAGACATCAATATCTTTTAGGTGTATGTGTTATCTCTATTATCATTATAATTTATGTTAATTATTAATATAAAGTGTTGAATTTTTTAATTTTGAACAAAATAAAGGCATGCTCAATTAATAAAGGAGATACTGATGAGTTGTGAAATCTGTAAGGGGATATATGATGTCGGTGTTTCATAACTTGTATAATTCAGATGCATGAATTTGATCATATTATTTTCTTAATTTAATGGTTGACACTCTAAAAGACATATTTTTAATTACTTGCAAACCTAAATTAAGCTAATTTTTGTATGTCTTGCACGTTTTCAGTTTAACTTGAGAACGCAAAGACAACTTTATATCCTTTTATTTGAAGGGACAATTGAAAGATGCAATGATATAATAATATCTGTAACTATACTCTTTTCCTCTTTAAAGAATAATACTTACTATTTTGCTTGTTGAAATATACACCAAATGTAGTTTAAACAACTAGTGATGTTACTGAGTCAACGTTGATGGGGTATAATTAAATGAATAAATATAAATGGAAGGGTTATCAACTTTAAAATATTCTAACAATGTCGCTATACAGAGGTTTCACCGTATCTCCAAATGATTGATGAACGAAAGGAGAGAAACCAGAATAAACAGAGGACCTTTTAACACCCTCCGTTGGAAGCGCCTGACCGACCTTGTTGTGTGCGATCCGAATTTAATCGGGTTCAAAACACGAAACCAAACAAATAACCTCTCCCCAAGGGCCCTCAGTAAGTAAAGAGACTGATCTTGTACAATTCTAAATGTAATCAGAAACAAGAGAAAGTACGGAAGTTGCATATTGAATCATAGACAAAATAAGCATCCAAAGTTCGCCACAGAGTCACTATTACAACAAGGACTAATGGTGTTGCTAAGAATCAAGAGAAAGTTACTGATAGTCAAATTTAATTACGTCTTCTTCCCGCGGCTATAACTAGAGTAGAGCTGGATACTGCTTAGCCTGCTGCTTCACTCGCTTCTTGTACTCAAATTCATCCTGCAAAAGTATTTCCACATTATTCATAATGACAGTCGAGTCTCTTTGGTCTGTACAGTTAAATTTCAGAACACACCAGGGAACTATGGGGCCGTTTGGTTACATGTGTTAGAGGGTTATCCCAGCATAGATTTGGGATTAGTTGTCCAGTGTTTAGTTGTAGGTATTAGCTAAACCAGGATATGAGTTGTAGCAAAAACTTGGGATTATCTATCCTATATAGAAGCTGCGCTTATAATTGGGATAGCCTTGTTTTGAACTAAACAACCCCCCACATGAGTTATTTCCATATAGCATCATATCTCCCAATGATTGCAAGGGAGGTAAATATGAATCATCAGACTAGAAGTTAAATTCATTGTCACCAAGTAATCAGTAGAACGAAATTTTTTAAGAATTTCATGGACGCTGTATAGTGTATAATTATTTGTTACTATGCATTAGGCATATATGGTTGACATACAGCAATTGAAACCATGTAACGATTAGGATTAATAAAGAATAATCCAGGTATGGTGTTGAATGCCAGAAATAAAAATGCCAACTTGAGGAAACTCAAGCAAATAATTGTCAAACTCAAGTAGAGAACCTGCATATAAAGCTGATAGCCATCGGTTTGTGCTGGATCATCGGGATTTGGCTGGTCAAGCAAATCTTGTATACCCACCAGAATTTGCTTCACTGTAATGGCTGGCCTCCATCCCTAAGAACAAGTAACAGCAAGAATAAGAACACATTTATTCAATTAAAAGCTGTAAATAACAATCAGCAAACATAAAATAACAAAATGGCAGCAACAGATACTTACACTGTCCTCATTCAGGATAGACAAACATACAGTTCCTGAAGGATAGACATTTGGATGAAAGAAACCTGCTGGAAACTTGCACTTTGGGGGTTTGCTTGGATAGTCTTCACTGAAATGCATCGTTACTGGATAGTGACCGCCCTCCCAGTCAGTCTGTACCAGTCATAAGATTGTATATTATTCTTCACAATCATAAAATGAAGGAACAGTGTGAAGAAAGAGGCAAGAAAAGGATTTTGATTACGGTAAACCCTTTCATAATATCTTCAAAGGAGAAAACCTAAACTATCTAGCCTAACCAATTCTAAATATCCAAAAAGAAACACAAGAAGCTAAAAGTGAAAGTAAATGATTCAGTATTCACTAATTCAAAGTTACTGAAAATAATTCTTCCTTCCACAGGTACATTAACTACCCGTGAAAAGTAAACTAGTTCAGAAGAAATGGGCCAGTAATGCAAAGTTGAGAGAAAGACACAATTTCTACATGAAATGCAGGACAGCTTGATCCATGATTAGTACTTTGAGAAAGTTACCAATGGCCTCAAAAATCAGTTCATGAAAACATTTTTTTCTAGTGACCCGGTGGTTATGTGCAGCCTGTGCTCAAACTTCCTTTTTCTTTGAGGAGGACAACATGAACTCTGATTAAATCCAAATACAAATCACATCATTGAGATGCTTTGTTGACTCAACCATGATATAGAGATGTCTTATCCAAAATTCATGTGATAAGTGTAAGCCTTGCTACTCCAGGTAAAGCCATTATACACCGATTGGTGAAGTAGTGTCAAACATCCTTAGTGGTACAATAAGAGGGGTCTTAATGACATCATCTGCATTCTTCTTTTTCCTCATTCAGTCATAATGAAACTATTGAAGTTCAAATCTTATAACACTTGAGAAATACATTTACACTTATCCTAAAAAATGAACTTCTTACACCTCATAATAAACGCGGAAAGCATGAAAATCACTTCTGTTGCAAAAAATAAATGTATGAAATCACCTTACCAGGCTCCTATCCACTGAATTATTATAACTACCTTTTGGGTTCAGAAAAGGGATATAATCAACAGAGAGATGTACCAAAACAAAGAGAACCCAGAAATAGAAAAGAAAACAATCTGCGACAAGCAAAACCATCAAGTAGAATGTATGCCTTAAGAACATACTCTACTGACTTATTTTGTTTAGAACAATGTAAATCTCTCTCCTGCTCTCTCAATCACAAAATGCAAAATCTTTCCAAGGACTTATGTGTCTATCACTTCCACTGAACAGCAGAAAATTGATTCAGGTCCATAGCTAAAATATAGATTATAAGAAACATGGTCCAAAGCTAATACACCTCTAAGATTGACCAAACAGATGTATACTTGGAGCCGCCATGCTCTTCCCAATAGATTTCAGTCATTTAGGTATTTCACCTGGAACTAGTGTGAAGAAGAAGGCATATTTCATATCAGAACAGATCTGAGAGCGCTTGTTTGTTTTCTTCCTTTAGGTGTGTGTGAGAATGTCTTTTTGTGTCTGTAAGGAACATCCCATATAATTCAAAGACTGACCTACATTTTGTTGTACGCCAAGAAGCTGTGCCTGGATATTTATTATACCTATCCTTCTTTATCATCATCTCACAACTCTTTTTTTTTATATAACAGTGGTGTCTGGGCCAGCTTCTGCACATCTCGACTAATCCACGGGATACCTATCATCTCATATCTCTTTCAGGTCAAACTTGAATAAACAATATTAACTTTTAAAGACCATGAATCCTAGTTTTGTCATTCACTCATATGTCCTTAAAAAGCTCTCCCATGTTCATGATTGTTACTCTAGTGTCATAAAATAACAAAACCTAACATGTCATTTTTGGTTTCTTCCTTCTTTCCAGGCTTAGGAAATAAAGATTTGGACGGACGGTAGACCAGA
Source organism: Solanum lycopersicum (assembly GCF_036512215.1). Classification (NCBI taxonomy): domain Eukaryota; kingdom Viridiplantae; phylum Streptophyta; class Magnoliopsida; order Solanales; family Solanaceae; genus Solanum; species Solanum lycopersicum. Next base: position 65,127,991 of record NC_090803.1, on the reverse strand, counting down.
TTGGACACTCACAAAGATGGTGATTAGGAGATAAGTGGTTGAAATGGCCTAGCTGGAGCAGTAAGTTTATTCAAGGCCAAAATTCAAAATTCATTTCAAAAGGAGAACAGGTGCCGTGAATGAAAGAAAAATAATCTTCCGTTTGTTTGTTTTTCCCCTTTTACCTCTAGACAGTATACTATATTGGACACTTGAAAAGAAGGTGATTAGTACATGTTATCAGTAGTTATAATGGAGCAGCTGGAGCTGTTAGTATATTCAAGGCCAAAATTCAAAATCATTTCAAAAGGAGCACAGGTTCCACAATAAAAGAAATAAAACAATCTTCACTATTACAAAGATCCAATTATCTCGAATAAGGCAATGACCCATCTCTTTGCTTCAGAAACAATGAGTACCCACGAAACACGACTACTGCCATCTTCCACCAGTCAAACTAACCTAGTATAAAGAAACAAACAGTCTCACCAACCAAATAGAGCCTGAAGTTCTCAAATCTACTTCCTTTTATCAAATTCTTTCCTCTGCCGACTAATTTTAGCGTAAAATACAACAACAATACACCCAATAAAATCCCATTAAGTGTGGCCTCATGGAGGTAGAGAGATCAGCTATTTTTTGCCTAAAATATTAAGCTTAAATAGACCATGTACAACCACGGTTTCTAATCCCGGAAACCAATTCTCAGCAGATTAGATAAAATACAACCTCTCAGCACTTGAGAAAAATGCTAAGTACTAACAATTCCGCCCAAAAATCGTGTAAACAAAACACTACATAAACATGAACAATAAAGTAACTACAAGCACGAAGTTACTGATCATCTACCAGGACAGATACTAGCACAAAATATTCCAAACAATGTATGAAGATTCAAAATAAAGTGACTACTCAACCGAAACTTACCGAAGGTTTACCCGGGATAGAACATTGCCAGACCATCAAATTAACACTACCATCAGGACCAGTCTCCGGCTTTGCCACAAAACCCTAACCAAAAAAATCAACAATTAAAACCCATTAACATACACCAAAAACACCTTTAAAAAATAGGTAAAAATGAGAAGAAGAAAGATCTTACATGAGGATGATTCTTACGCCATGCTTTCCTCTCCTCCGTCAGACGACCACGCGCAATTCCGCCAGACATTTTTCCCTAAACTTGCAAAGAGAAATTGGGAATCACTCTTCAGCAGGACGAACAAATGGTTTTTATATACACTCTCGTATAAAATGAAGTTAGAACTTTTTCTTTTGTCTTGAACCATTGGAATTCTAACACATGTTCATACTCTACTTACTTTTGAATATTGTAAGTCCCTCCCTCCGTCCACAATTATTTGTCATTGAATATAAATATTCAAGATTAATTATTAATTTAAATAATTAAAAAAAATTAATTGATTCTTTTTAGTTTTATCCTTAATATTGTTGCATTTAATTTAATTAAAAAGTTACGTACACTTTTGCTATTCTTGCAATAATGGGGTTATATTAGTCAAATTACACGTTGTATTATTGAGAAAAGTGCATGACTTTATCCTGTCAAACACTTGTGGACGAAGAGAGTACTGTAAAAAAAAACACTTAATGGATGCCAAATTACAAATTTTGATTCACGATAATCAGCAAAATTAAATTTGATTTAATTTAATGTATTATTATTTTTTTGAGGTGTTAAATGAGCAAGTTAAATTGAATTTGGTTGAATTAAAATATAAGATAAGTTAATAAATAAATATTGGACAAATAAACAGTTTTTGTAATAAGGAGTTCAAAGCTAAAGAGACAAAAGAAATTGAATGAAGTTTCTAAAAAAATACTAACAAAAAATAAAATTGAAACCAAAAATGCAACATTCAAACGAAAGTGTAACGATCGTGAAAATTAATGGAGAATGGCGTATTATGGGATCCTAATAGACGTTCTACTTAATTTTCTCAATAAATGAGTTTGGGTTAAAATTGGCCCAAGAGGTATATGATCCACATTCTAGTTTCCTGAAAAACTCCTTCAAAAAAAAAAGGCCATTTTCCATAATATGCATGGGCTTTATATGTCTTTGAGCCTTTTTTTACTAGTTGATTTCTTTCTTCACTATCATTTTCCTTTTCATTATTTTATTATGTTAACTCATGTTGAGGGTTTCCAGAAACGGTCTCCTTACCTCCATGAGGTTGGAGTATGATCTATGTACACTCAATTCTTTCAGACCTACCTATGGAATTCCACTAGCCACTACGTATATATATTGGGCCTTATGGGCTTTCAACTATGTTTTCCAAGTCGGGGACTATTGTTCAAGTTACGACAGTTTATTAAGTAAGTTCTATGTTTTTCAAGATAGGGACTAATGTTCAAGTTACTACGGTTTATTAAGCAAGTTCTATATCCAGGAATTCCTTTTACACGCTACGCTATTCTCGGCGACGATATCGTCATCGGAGATGAGCGGGTGGCTGAGCGTTATCGTTCCCAGGGTAGGAACTTCCACTTTTCTTAGTCAGAGTATGGGCTTGGGCTTCGGTTCGGGACTCTGAATCGATCAATCGAATGGGAAAACACCTTTCCTCTTTCGCTTTCTCTCCACTCCTGCTCCTGTGGCTTCCCTTCCGGGTTCATTTCATGGTGATAACATTAGGTAGCTAACATTATTAATCATAAAGAACCAAATATTAGTTGAAAAGCATAGCAATTTTGATACAAGACAATGAATTATGGTAGACAAAAAATAAAAAGAACCACAATGAGATTGCATCACAGAAAACTCCGTTGACGAGGCCTGTCCCTTCTCCAGCTTCTTGTGGTCTTTCCCAGCCTTACCTTCTGCTGGGTACTTTGCCTCCCCCCTTATAACGAGCAAGTAAGTATACTAACTGAGCTAGCCGCATTCCTAGTTACTACTTAGTAGCCTTATTTCACTTACAGCTATCTAAGACATTCAGGGGTTGTGTAACTGCTGTTAGTGCTTTTAATGTAGAGCCCAATTAGGGGCCAAAAATATCAATATCATAATTACTTTTTCCCAGGAATCATATCCTTTCTATGAAGCCATAATAATCTCTTATATCTTTAATAATGTACTTAATTAAAATGAGTGCCCAATGCACTGATTAACAAAGAAAAACTGCCCTATTGGACCTAAAGGAAATCTATTTAAGCTACTCTTAATTATGTTACTAATGATTCAATTTTTTTAAATAATAATAAATAAACAGAAAAGGGGTAAAGTCTAATTGAGAGTTTTCTCATGGGATTGATCTAATGAGAGGGGACATTATGTGTGTAAAAAAGAAGGATAAGAATAATGCTTGTATTGAAAAGGAGGTGGGAGCATGTGATCTAAAGTTCCCACATGGGTTGAAAAGATCAAAAGTGAGAAAAAAAATGGTGGGGGGTGGGGGTGGAGGTGGGGGTTATAGAATTAACACGGAAATCAGAAATCTCGTCAAGAGTGTTTATGATTTAATATGTATGTAACCCTTCGAGGTGGCCTAGTGGTTTGAGCTTGGAACTTACATGTTGGAGGTCTCAAGTTCGAAATCCCTGTTTGCCTTCTGAGTCGAGTTCGTTGCACCAAATTTGCCTAGTGCACTCAAAGATAGTAATTGTGGATTTTCCTAGTAATTAAAAGAATGATTTAATATGTATGCATAGAAAGTAGTATCTTACCTACGTATGTAGTATGATTTTCTCTTATCTATACTAAGTAGTATATTTTTTGACGAAGGGTGTTTAACTGATAATTCTTCGTTTTACGTAGCTCAGCCAATAGGAATAAAGTAACTAAAGGTTCATATTGTGACATATTTTAAGTATGGGATTTAGTGAGGAAAAAAAAGGCAATTTCATTGGCTGTAAAATAAAAAAGAAAAAGTGGAATATAAATTTTGGGATGAATATATTTATGTGGTTCATATCCTCTTGTGCTAATGAGAATGTTGTGTTGGCTTTGCAGTAATAATTGTCATAAAGCTGTAAACATGTCAATGACAACTAGAAAGGTGAAAAAGAGAAATGGTTAAAAAAGGTAGCAGTAGCATACTTGGCACTACAATAGAGATTCTTATATATAGATGGATTAGAATATTAGATAATTATTTTTTTCATATCAATAGTGTTCGAGTTAATTTGTTTGTATTTAAAGATGATAAAAAATTTTCATAAATCACGATTCGTCAATTTTGGATATATTAGTCTATTACGAAAATAAAGCTGATCATATGCATCTTAAACCTATGTATGATTTGTTAGGACCGAAAATAAGCAGGTGTAAACGCAGAAGCTAGCAAAGCAAATCTCAAAAGATCACGAGTAAGAAGACAAAGATTTAACGTGGTTCGGTCAATCGACCTACGTCCACAAAGGAGATGAGCAATCCACTATAAATATGAGAGTACAAAATACAGAGAAAAAAAACCTCAACCAATTCACTTAGAATACCTGGGAGGTTCACACAACTGATAACGTATCAAGCTTGTGACCCATAAATTCTCTCCCTAACCAAAACTCTCAAAGGCCTTAAGATTACATTGTAAATGCTGATTAAGTTAGAAGGAACATACCTATATTTATAGAGTCCTAAACCTTTTCATACCAGAAAAAGGATTAGTCAATCCAAAACATTTTCCTAAAAAGAAAACCTATTTATAGTAGAAAATTTAGGGTAAATAAAACCTAACATGATTAACATAACTTTGTTTAATATTTGGATTAAAAAAATATGTATAACTTAAACAATTGTTTATTGTAACATTATGTTTAAACTAGCTTCATGTATGCTACTTTATAATTTAAGACTTTGTGATTGGTCAATATATTAGAGTTAGGATGATGGAACAACTCAACCACCAATGACCAATTTTTAGAGACAAAAGAGAAAACTAATGAAGTGTTTAATGTACTGTTTTTTTTAGTTTTGACAATTTAATTCAATTGAATGAGACCCTTTGAAAATTATAGAATATAAATATTGTAACTTACAAGAATACTAAAAAAATATTTTATTTGGCTAGTAGGTGAGTTGAAAACAGTAGGATTTATTGCTTGTTGATGGTTACAATAATAATTTTTCTAACTTCCAATCGAAAAAAAAAAACTTTGGTTCTACGCCTTTAATTTGGCTAAGAAGAAACCAACAAACTTCAACGGCATTATATTACTAACCAATAAGCTGTATAAACTTTATTTTGGTTCATAAATTTAAGGAAGATTTAAATAATAGTACTTCCTTATATTTTTCCTAATGTAAAAAAAAAAAAACATAAATATATCTACTTTCTAGGTTATTATTCACTTCTTATAAATAGACATTTAATCATAATTATCTTTTGATGACTTGATTATAACGGCAGAGTTAAATGTGTTGGATGAGATTCAAATAATTTTCATCGTCGAAAACTCGATACACGTAAATAGTTAGTAAGAGCCTTAGTTATATGAGTGATTGTCACTAGATCAACAAAACCCTAATAACTTTGACTCAATTTCTATATTTGTGTTTTTTTTAAAAATCATTTTATATGTACATATATTCTATTCAGAATCCAAATAAACAAACAAAATAATGGTTCGGGACACATAAATAAAAATATTTTTGCCTCTGCCTCAAAATAACTATAGTGAAAAATTCACTATATAAATGTAAAACTATCTCTCAGAAAATGTAAAACTAAACTTACGTGATGGGCATAATCTACCAAAACATATAGATTATAGTCATTTTTTACTATAAATAGCATGATAAGTAACAAATTAACAACCGCATTATATAAATGAGGTGGCAAGGTTTATTCTAAAGTTAGGTTAAAAATAGCATTAAGCATAATTAACTACCAAAAATAGACGCATAAATTAGACAAAAAGCATACTCTAATAAATAAAATCTTTTAAGCTATAAAGTGGGACCAAAAATAGGAAAAAAAACAGTTTATAGGTACTTGGTTAGTGTCCAAGTAACGGTAGGATTGAAGAAACCAAAATGAATAAAATGAAAAAGAAAAAAAAAAGTTAGGTTAGTGAAAAGGAAGTTTGGGTGAGAAATGAGCATTGGGATCATTTCTGTCAGTTTTTTGCCTTTTTCTATTTTACAAAATTCTTTCTTGTGGATGAAGATGTCGGTGAGTGAAGACGAACAATGACAGAAATTCGAGAAATTCGAGGTGAATTCAGAATTTAAAATTTATGAAACTCTATTATATATTCAAGTTAATAAATATATAATAGTAATGAAATTTATAGTCCAATAATCATATGATCATCATGTGAACCCGGGTTTGATGTACCTACTAGTCCGAGCTCAATAATTTTGAGACTCGCATAATATTATATATAAGAACACTCATTAAATTTCAACAAATAAAATATTTGACTCATAATTTTAGATATGTAATATGTTCACTATTAAAAAAATAATCAAACTTATCAGGTTAAAAATGTGAATTTGTTGTTATTTTCCATTGAATATTTTCATTAAAAATTGTCGTATATAAAAATAGATATATTAATTGGATCGGAGAAATAAGAAAAACTAATAGTATCTTTACATTGAAAAATTTATGAAACTTCCCATTATTTTAGTTAGTATCTATTTTCCCAATGAGTTAGTCGATGAGAAATTAGTAGATAATCATATTTTTAGAAATTTTTCGTTGATTCGCGATAAATTTTTGTTTTTGTGGTTTCTATTAATGTTTTCAACAAATTATTTCTTGCAAGTGGGAATGGAGATGGAGCATAGCTTTACTTCAAGTCCACCTCTACTATAACATGAAAAAGCCATAAACAACGAAAGAAAAAAAAAGTAAAAGGAGGGATATATTGAACATGGGACCTAATATGAAAGGCAAATTCAACCATTTTGGTCTAAATTATTAGTCATATTTCTTCACATTCCCACCTCGATTGGAAATTTGATGGATAATAAGATGGAACTTTGATTTATTAAACAGAAAATATTTTATTGATTATTTTAATTTAATTTTCTTCTTATGTTCTACACCGATCTTTGAATTTAATATACTCACAATATAGTTTAAGAACCTTATAATATTGTAAAAGTTTATTCATGACCAATGTTTATATCAGATCATATCAATTGAATTATTAAATTTAAATTACACATTAAATGTTAACGTAATAATGTGTATAGGTGAATAAGATCGAAGTGATAAATATTGTATTTGGAAATATATGTCATATATTCATTTGGTTGGTACAGAATACCGATTTCAAAGTAAGTTTGAATTTATGTATGTTTCTGGTATAAGAAAGGAAAATATTTTCCTACAAGTTATTTTTTGGTAAACAAGCGTTATTTTTACTTATTTTTTAATATTTGATAAAAAAAATTAATATATTTATATATAATTTAAGCAAAACCACGAGGGTGGGGCATGGAGTTTGTAGGGGTGGGTGGGGTGAAGTAGGGTTGGGACGGTAATTAACACGAAATGATGATTATATTTATTTGTTTTTCTTATTTCCACTAAGAAAAATATCTTTTTAGTTTTAAGAAACTCGATATTTTAATCTTCAAATATTTCATAGGTATGTAAAAGATAATTTTTATGAACCAAACAAACTCTTTTATGATATATAGAATCACAATATTTAATCTATACTATATTATTATACAACAGTTATTGATGTGGATTTCAGTGAAATGATTGTAATTTTTCTATCAATAACTAGAGATTTTGGATTTTAAACCCTTAAAAATAAAAAAATATTCTATTAAAAGCGATATATATCTTGCAATACATAGAAATCCAAAAATCTATTACCGAACATAGGTGAAAATAACAAAAATATATATGTTTGAAATGATCAATTGCCGACTTCTCCAATCTTATCTGATCAGTACCTAATTAAGTTTAACATTTAGCGAACCGTAATTGCTATAATTAAATATAGGGTTAAATGTCAACATCATTCATTAATCCAATAATCAGATACTAAGAACTTCGTTAGTACATCTAATTAGGTCCATAAAAGTGCTTTTAATTAACTTTTAACCACGTTATGTGGTCCACTAAACAGCCGCATTTGTAAAAAAACAGCTAACATGTTAATCTTGTCATTGAAAATGATCTTGCATGTACCATCCTAAGTTGTTTAATTAGGTAGAGGATTAAGTCATCTCAAAAATTTTAATGATTAATTATTTAGTGTAACATAAATTCTTTACTCAAACAAGTCATAATTATATAGTATTTGTTAATCTAACAACTCAAACTTAAACAGCTAATTAAGTTAAGTAGTTCCTCCTAACGACAGAATTTAAGCCTAATGAGTAACGACGTACAAAATTATCAACCTCTTAATTAAATTGCCAAAGTGCTTATTTTGTGCCATAAATAATGGAGCATTTAGCTATTTCTGCACGTCTCTGAAAAAAATTTAAAACACTAATTAACGCCTAAATGCGTGTCTTAAGGTAACTATTGATTATTATTATTATTATTGTAAGTCAATTAATACCTGAAATAGCTTCATTTTGCACCTAATTAAAAGCCGAGTAAATCATGTTATTATTGATTAAAGGCTCATTTGTACAGTAGCCCTTTAATCTATGCCCAAAATCTCAGAGACACCTTTATAATATACTAAGGTTCTATTACTTCTAAACTTATTTTATAAGTAATTTTCTATCCCTTTTTAGCCTACGTGGTACTAGTTTGAAAAAAAAAGTCAGTCAACGTTGGGCCCACAATTTAATGTCACGTAGGCTGAAAAGTGATAAAAAATTATTAATAAAATAAGTTCAGGGGTAATAACACCTTAATATAGTATAAGTGTATTTCTGAGATTTCGAGCATAGGTTGAAGGGATACTTGTGCATTATCCCTTTTTTATAACTTCTTGATTTGTTTTTTGAAACAGTAAAAGAACAATTTGTTTGCCACTCTCAATGTTATAGCTATGGTACTTTTACCACTTTCGATGTCATAATTCTTATGTAACTCTCGTGTCATGTTTATATCATTATAAATATCGAACACCAGATGAAATATTTAAAAGTTGAAAAGAAAAAGGTAAAATTAGAAGAATAAATACTAAATGGTATAGGATTCTAGGGCATGTGCTAGGAAGGCAAGACAGAGCACTAATAAATACAAATAAAGAAGAATAAGCCAATAATATGTACGGTAAAGGAGATCCAATTAAAAAATAAATTAAAGAATATGAGTGAGACATTGAAGCATGCTTGTATTTGGAAAATTTTAATGTCGTATGCAATGGGTAATGTGCTATTGAATTTAATTGTCAAAGACCTGAGCTGGTTTTGGTACCATTCTACTAATTCATCTTCACCATAAACATAGTACTATATATTATAATATTTCGTATTAAGTGAATCGTTTAAGATGTGTTTTTAATAATTTAAAATAAGTGAATTATTTAAAGTTTAAGAGAATTTTTTCAATTATTTTAGTATTAATTTATCTTTTATTTAATAGGTTCTTTTTTAGAAGAATAATTTTAAAATGATAATAAAAAATAACATACATTTTAAATCGTTAAATATTTTTCTTAAGAAATATGTCTTATTTCGTAAAATTCACTAAACATGACCTAGTGGACGATAATTAAAGTCCGTGCATGGTTGCATTTTCTAGTGAATTAACACGTCGACTATTTTTCTTCTAATTATATATTCTTTTGAAAATTTAATATTAAACATTTTTACAAATTAGTCTGTTTTTATATGTTTGTGCAAATAAAAAAAAATAAGAAGCATGTAAATTAACGTGACACTTTTTTTAGCCATCTAAATAAAGAACATCACATTTTAACTTTAAAGTGTTAAATAAATTAGAATAAATAACTTAATTTGAATTGAATTTAATTAATCAATGAGACATAAGATTGTGTGAAAATCTGTTTGGAACTTGGAACCAAAACCGCAGCAAAATTATTAGCAAGAATTCAAAGAAGAAAGTTGAGAAGCTAATAAATTAGAATAGAAACTATATAGTATAATGATTTAAGTGTAATTTATGTTTTAATTCAATCAAATGTTTCGTGTCCAGTTATAATTCGATCAAATTTCCATTTTTCCTCTTTAATCATTATTTCTTCAAAATTACAATTTACAGGTTGCTCTATCCATCCAATAATAAATATTATAAATAATAATAAAGTGATGAAAACTAAGGGGACCAATATACCATTTAAGAGGAGGAGCCTTTGCTTTGGCTGAGAAGTCTGACTTATAAGTGGATTGTGGGCTCCACTATACCATGTGAGGTAGGACACCACCAACCTGGCTTATCTCTTGTTTTTCTCACCTTTCCTCTTCTCCTTTCCTCTTAACATACAAAATCTCCATTTGTTATCAAAGACGATTTCATATATAAAAGAGAAAAAAAGTTAATATATTCTTCAAACTTTTTAATTTAGAATTAACATATCTCTTATTAAGAAAGTGATTTATATATATATTTATTATTATAGAAATGACTGATATATTCCTCGTTATCAGGTCTAAATGTGTAAATTTTCTTAGGTATATATATATATATGCTTCTGTGTTGAAAACTTAGAATGCGAAGAAAAATAATTATATTTTTCAGTTTATTTATAACAATTATTTTCTTCATTTTAAAAAAATAATTATTAATTTGATTGATTTAATATAAAAAAAATATATATATTAGATACCAAACAACACACAAAACAATTGTCCCTTTCGAAAGGAGTTGTCTTTCTTTGATCACGGGACTTCCCTTCAAGTTTCTTCTATATATCCTTTTGGTAGACTCCAAAAAAACACTATACAAATCTTACAATTCAATTCAATCAATTGGCATATACTTTGATAGACATGTGTCTATCAAGCCTTGTTCACATTTTCCCCTTTTTTCTTCATTTTCCTCACTAAGTATTTATAATTTAGTAAATTAAAAGTGACCACAAAAAAAAAAAAAAAAAAAAATTAAACACAAAGACAACTATATAGACCCCCCAATCACCTTAAAATATCTAACTTTATTTTATTTTTTGGGTTTTATAAAACGTATTGATTACCGAACCATGTGCAATATATCTCAAAGAGATAATGACCTATCACTATATAGTAAATCTACTAATTATTGTGGTGAATAAAGTAGCTACATCTGTATAAGCATTTGCTCTAACGTTCCTTTGACATGGATAATTATATAATTTGTCACAAAAAAACTTAGACATTATAGTAGAATTAATGTTCTTATAGAAAAATATGATCGTGCAATATTCATATAGTTTTTATAATTAGAATTTGTATTAAATCATTTGCTTTGGTCGAATTGATGATTTATGAGAAATAATTTTTCTATTCTCATAAGTAAAACTGTAATCTATGTAAGTATTATTTTTTTCGAATTCACTTATAAATTTTATCGAGTATGTTATTATTGTCGTATATAGTTATTATTGTTCTTTGTTTGCTTGTATTGTGAACTTGTGAGACATCTTTGTACCACCATTTGAGCTGTATTAGTTGGGTGGTAGGAGTTCGATTTAATATCTATTAGCAGCATGGGTCCATTAAACTGTTTCTAGTTTAATTTTAGTGCAATTGACCTTTCTCTCTATCGTCCCTACAAAAAATAATTGCACTTATACAAAACAACAACCAAATGATTTTTAATCTAGTTTAAACTGCTAAAGTCAATTTAAGCTTGTACTTGTAAATGAAAAACTTACATTTAAACAGTGAGTTAAAGTATTGTATATCGACAATATTTTTTTTAAAAATAGAGATATAGGTATTTTATCTTATTATATGTAGTTTGTTAGCCTATGATAATTAATAAAATATATTATCAGCTTTAACTGGTTAGAGACTTAAAAGTAAAATAATAACTTTGATTTATTAAAGTGGTTTTAAATCCTTAAACTACTACGGGCATGGTGTTAATTTCACTAATCCTTTCTTTTTCCAATATTTCATAATTCCATTTGGTATTGGTAAACATTAAAAATTTTGTAAGACTTTACAACATGGTACTATTTTTCAGTTAGAATTTTCTCTAAATTTAATTTATGCATATATAAAAGGTATTATATTTTCTTAGAAAAATATCTCGAAAAATTTATAAAAAACTTATGAGATATTTATAAAGAGATCAAGATATGACTTCCTATGTTCGAGAAATATGTCACTAACAATCTTTCAATTATGGAGAAAATTTGTTGCAAACAATAAAAATTTGAGTAGTATATAAATAATTTTTAAAATTAATCATTAAATTTTATTTAGCTACTTCAATTACGACTTGTTTAAGTTCTACACCTGAATACATAATAAAATTGTTTCATTAGAAACTTTCAATTAAATTTTTTAGCACTTTTTGAAATATCTATTACGTAAACAAGTTAACCACTTAAAATATATTCAAAATTCTTTAATTATATACATTAATCTCAATAAATATGTTTCGAAGTTTGAATAAAAATGTTTAATAATAAACATTTTATCACGTATTTAAATACTTAATTATGACAAATTTATCACTTTTAATATTTAGTGCTATCTTTTTAAAAGAAAAATAAAATTCCAATAGTTCAATACCATAATATTAAATTTTATGCTTAAACTAAAATACGTAAAATGCAACCGTCAAAATAATATATTTTTATAATATATTCAGAACACAATATTTTGGTTAATTATTTAACTAATCACCCTTACAACTTATTTGCCCCCTCCACAACCCTAGTGATCCTAGCTAATAGAATTTTCAAGCCCCACTTAATTAATAGGATGGTAGACGATTCTTTATTAAAATAATAAAAATATAGGAGTAATGAAAGAAAATAATAAAGTATAGTATAGAATATTAAAAAACACGAACCCAACTAGGCATGCTCGTGCCAAAGAAAATTAAAACAACATCTTCCTTGTAATCGTATACGATTCCATATATCACGTGGTTTGCGCTGTGTGCAAACTTTCTTTTGAGAATTTTTTTTGGAATATATTGAATTTTTTTTATTTTTTATATTAATTATTTATATATTTTAAAGGTATATTTGAGTTTACGTGAATATCAAAAATAGCAAATAATTATGAATAGTAATGTATCTATATGGATAAATATATATTTTTAAAATACACTATTAAATAGCGCATGAGGTAAAAGGTCCTCCGTAAAACTTGATATCGTGACAACAATTTCGATCAAACTTAAAGTATTTTTCAAACTCTTTTTGTTTTCTTTTTCAACATAATATATCTAAGGTTCGATTTAATTTAGATTTATTTTGGGGAGTGTTGTATTATGATGTAAAACACATTTTAACTAATTTGATTAATTTTGAAGATTTATATTCAAAATTTGTGTATTTATTAGTTATTACTGTATGTAATGTGTGTATATACTTGTGAGTATAATATTTCCTTCTAAAACAGTGATCTATTTTTCTTTATGTATGATATTTTTTTTTTGTAATACTTTAATTTCAGTTTTTACGTAAAGTCAAACTATATCATTTTTTAAAAACAAAAAAAGTATTAACATTATCTATGAAATATTATTTTTTTGTTTCTCTCTTAGTGTTCATAATCGAAACTTCGACTAAATACAATTTAAACAGAATATAACCTATTTGGAGATAATGCTTTCAAAAAAAAAATTCTCCATATTAATAATTCAAACTTAAAATCTCTAATTTACCATGAAACAATCTCATCACAACACTAAGATCCTCGATAATTTAATAAAGAAGAAAACTAAGATAATAAAAATGGGGAGAGTTGTATTATAGATAGAATAACGACCAAAAGTGTAAGGGACAACTGTTTTTGACGGGAAATGAGAAAGAGGCCGTTGAGTAAGCCGCCAAGGGTATTTTGGGAAAGAGTAGTTTGTAAGTCTTAATGGAGTTCTGACATGTAAGCATTGAACCCATGAACCGTCTGGGCTCCTGTGCACAGTGCACTCTTTCTAGTAGTAAACACCAAGACTCCAACAACCAATAAAATTAAAATTAAATAAACATAGTAAAGACTCCAAAAAAACATGTCTCAGATTTTACGATTTATTAAAACGTATCATCAAAGGAGATCATATATTTTTAGATATAGTATATAAATATTTTTTTTTAAATTTAATTTTGATATCTATTTTTATAATTTTTAATTTCTATAAATAAAACACTTAAACTTATATAAAATTAAACAAATAAATATGTATGACCTATTGTGACATAATGCACGAGAGACACAAGTAGGATGTGAATTCTCAGTATGATACATTCAAAGATGGAGGACATAATTATCAATTGAGGCAAAGTAAAATAGCACGTTTAAGTATTATTTTAGTGACTAAATCCAGATTTGCATGGGAAGGCAAAGACAACTCCGTACCTAAAGAGAATCGGATCGGAAATCTCTTGATTAATCATGACTTAATTTAATACAAAATTCTAATAATTTTACTAAGCCTATTTTTATCATTATATGTATTTCTGCAATCTGATTACATATATTATGATAAAGAAAATGATATACCATAATGAAAAGATTATAGATTTTTAATTATTGGTATGTAAATCAATGTGAAAAGTAATAAAGTGAGGCAACAAAATAATTAAAAAAAAACATGTTATGTTAGTGGTTGTTGTCATTGTTGCTGTTACACTACTAACACCTACAGCCACAGTCACAATCTCCATCTTGTGATATACTCCTCCATTGCTCTTCTCTCTCTCCATTTTCCTCAACTACCCTTTCTCTCTCATTTCTTCATTTTTCTCTCTGTTTTTCTTTATCACCGACTCTTATAGCTGTTGTTGTTGCTGCTGCTGCTGCATCACTTTCTGGTCCCTTAAAACTTCCTTTCCAATTCCGTGAAAAAAATCTTCTAAGCTAACTGTTTTTTTCCCCTACCCGCAAACCTTCGTTACTACTCTCTCTGTTTTTTTTGTTGTTGTTGAAGATTTGTTATGGAAACTTCTCCTGGGGCTGGGGAGGATTGTTGTGTTAAAGTAGCTGTTCATATAAGGCCACTTATTGGAGATGAGAAGCTTCAGGGTTGTAAAGATTGTGTTTCTGTGGTCCATGGGAAGCCACAGGTACTGTAATACTGTAATGTCGTTCTCTGATTCAACATTTTTGGGCTTTTTAGTCTACTGGGTTTCAGCATTTTTTTGGACTTTGTTTTTAGCTTTTTGATTCTCAAATTGGTGTTGTTTTTTTGGAGATCTGGATCTTATTGTGTGATAATGAAGCTCTATTAAAGGTTTTTAAGTTAATGGGTTCTGCATGTTGGTGTGATCGGAGTTTTTACTCTGATTTTAATTGATAGCCCAATGGTTGATGAATAGTGTGTGTTAAAATGGTGAAGAATTGAACTGTTAATCAGCTTGATTGCAGAAAGCTAGTCGAATTTACTTCGATTTGTTTGATTGTGTTTGGTTAATTCTAGTGTGATTCTAAATTGGGGAAGAAGAATTTTTGTTTGAGAATTAAAATTGGGGAAAAAGAATTTCTTTGGTGTTCACACAAAGACTAGAATATTAGTTTGCTTTCACTGAGATTTTGTGTTTCATTTAGATCTGTGATTGACCTTTTCTTCATGATTTTGTATTTTTCAGCTGTGTAGCAAATGCAATATAATTCACCTGATTGAAGATTATTGTTTCCAAAAAGAATCATGCATGTTAACTAATTACCTTATGGAGCTAATAGTTTTGATGCGAAAAGGTTACATTTTTTTAAGTCGTAGCTCGTGAACTACAGATTCCACTTTCTCCAAATCCTCCCACTTAAGTCTGAGAAGTTATCTTGTTTTTGTTGTTTAATGTGGTGCTATTTTCTGTTGAGTCATGGCTTCTTAATTGCCGTTTTTCTTTTTTTTTGGACTGTTTTTTTCCCTTGAGCTGAGGGTCTGTCAGAAATACCTTTATCTCCAAGGTAGGGGTAAGGTCTGTGTACACTCTATGCCCCAGACCTCGCTTTGTGGGATTACACTGAGTAGTTGATGTTGCTGATTTAAATTGATGGTAAGGTTGATAATTGGTGGCATGCAGGTGCAAATTGGTACACATTCCTTTACTTTTGATCATGTTTACGGGAGCACAGCTTCTCCCTCAACTGCCATGTATCAAGAGTGTGTGGCTCCTCTTGTTGATGGTTTGTTTCAAGGTTATAATGCCACTGTTCTTGCTTATGGCCAGGTAAATCATTTTGGTAATACTAGAAGTGTGGGTCTGTAATAAAGGCTACAGTTAAGTTTGCCATTTGTTTTCTTATTCTTTCAATTTATATTTCAACAAAATGCAGACAGGTTCAGGCAAAACATACACCATGGGAACTGGTTTCAAAGATGGTTTTCAAACTGGACTAATTCCCCATGTTATGAATTCTTTGTTCAACAAGATTGAGACCTCGAAGAATCAGGCAGAGTTCCAGTTGCATGTGTCTTTCATTGAGGTATACTTTCTCATTTCTTTTCACTGTACTATTTAAAGTTAACTGAAATCTTAACCCATGTGTATGGTGTGCCCTTACAAATTTTCATATGATTCCCTTTTCATTTTGTTGAGGCTGTAAGCATTTTAGTTACCAATGAGTATTTTGTCCAAGCAAATTGCTTTTGAAACCAAAGCAGCTACTAGACGACTCTCATGTTCCCTAAATTACTGCATTTATTCTTTTTGGTGTAGTTGAGATCACTAAAGGAGTAATTGATCATATAAGAAAACCGAGTGACTTTGTTAGTTGAACACGAGGTCTTCTTTTAGCCATAGTAGGATTATACTTCCATGATGGACTCAAACTATATGTTAAGTCCAAATTCTAGCTACATTTACATGCTCTCATCCTTAATTGAAATAGATGGATGAGAAACGTGGTGGCAACTCTGCACATGGGTTATGCATTTTCCCAACTTTTTTTAGTTAGACGATACTAGAGATAGTGTTAATTATTTCAATATGAAGTTTCTTGTCAATGCAGCATCACACTATAGTCTGCTTTCAGTTCTCTTCACTTTGAACCTATAGACTGATCAAACACCGTTTCTAGTTTCTATGATCAAACTATTTTTAGACAAACATTTTCCTCTATCATGTGGTTCTTTTGTACAAACCTCCTCCGGACATGCTTTCGAGTTGAATAACATTATGCATACTCGTGACAGTAATTATGTAACATTTTTATTAAGATAATTCCTTTTGCAGATACACAAAGAAGAAGTACGAGATTTGCTGGATTCTGTGTCTGTTAACAAATCAGAGACAGCAAATGGACACAATGGAAAAGTAACTATTCCTGGGAAACCCCCAATACAAATTCGTGAATCTTCAAATGGTGTTATTACATTGGCAGGATCCACCGAACGCAGTGTAAGAACACTCAAAGAAATGGCAGACTGTCTGGAGCAAGGATCACTTAGCAGAGCCACAGGCAGTACAAACATGAATAACCAATCCAGGTTGGAATGTAGTTAATTGTATTGTGTGTACTGTTTTACTCCTTTGCTTGTTTTTGTATGACATATGATAGATTCTCACATTGAACTCCAAAATTTAGAAAGAATAAAGGTTGACATTAAATATTTTCTTTTTATAGTTTTATTTCTCTTTTTTAATGTGTTACTTCATAGAATATTAGGCATGAAAGTAACTTAAGAATAGTAAAGTCCATTGAAGCGAATGGTACTTTATTGCACGTTTGCTCTTACTACTATGAATCTTTTTTTTGCAAGTTGATTAATCTACGTTTATTTCTTACTGGTAAAATGTCAATGAAGCTATTAAACTGAAGAAGCCTTGCAGAAAACATGTCTTTTAGCTTCTTTAGGTACTTGCTTCCATGACGTTTAACTAATACAGCTGTTGTATATCACATGATGATTTGATTCAAATTTCTGATGTTCCAATTTACTAATGGACTTTCTCCTTTGGTAAGAAAGAAAATGTTTCAACGAGTAATACTTTGACACTTGAATTTGTAAAATTGAATGTAAGAACACATGCAAACTAATTGCAAGAGTTATTAAACCCAGTTGTTGCTTGAATCCTGAAAGGATTGATTATTGACTCATGAAGATGCATAATTTCTGATAATTTTTTTTTTAAACATTATACTACACGATGAGATAACTTTATCTCCCTTTTGCTTTCACTTTTCAGTCGCTCTCATGCCATATTCACCATTTCAATGGAGCAGATGCGCAAGACCGGTTCTAATGATGGCAATAGCAATGAATGCATGACTGAAGAATATCTTTGTGCTAAGCTGCATTTGGTAGATCTTGCTGGTTCAGAGAGAGCTAAACGAACAGGATCAGACGGTCTCCGTTTTAAAGAAGGTTCTTGTTTTGTCATTCTTGCTTGTTTTGAAAGTGTCTTGCATGATGGTTGTTGACCTATTTTCCATTGCAGGAGTTCACATTAATAGAGGCCTTCTTGCACTTGGGAATGTTATTAGTGCACTTGGAGATGAGAAAAAGAGGAAAGAAGGCGTCCATGTTCCATATAGAGACAGTAAACTCACTCGACTATTGCAGGTTGGTTTCAGGTTTTAGGTTATTCCAATACTACATCATGTCATTATTATACTGAGCATGAGAAAAACCAGTTTTAAGAAATGGGAAAAACATGTTATTTCTGTCTGAGCATCTCCTCATTTGTGTACTGTATGCTGAAACTGTGAACGTGTGTGACAACTCATTTGATCAAAATAATGCAAAACTACCTCTTGTTTCATTTGATCAAATGAGTTCTCTTTGCACTTTTTGGTGTTAAAATGGTCATTGACATCAGGGACACCTTTTGCTTCTCAATTTATCAATAGTTATGATGCAATATTTATAATAAATGGTTTCTTCAAAATCTTTCCACTGGCCAATATAAAAAAGTCCAACCTTTTCCCAGTGATGTAATCTGACTTCTAATATTGAAAGGTGCTCCTGAAATCCTTGATACTCTTTATTGTGTAACAGTTAAACGTCAGTTGATCTTAGTTATAAGTTTTCTCACTGGAGAATCTATCACATGAAAGAAGAAGTCATCTTTGTGGAGAGGAAATGAACAAAAAATTGTGGGACTGAGTTTGGCAATAATATCATATTAGGGTGCTTGATACTTTTAGGATTTGGCTAAATCTTCATTTTTTGAATTGACTTCGTTTCTGTTGTTCTCTTGTTGATTTATTTGTTGTCTGTTAATTGAATTCTTTGTTGATTTTTTTAAAATTAAGAGTTTCTGGAAATGACAGGATTCCCTTGGCGGTAACAGCCGGACAGTCATGATAGGTAATTCCAGTTTAACAACTTATTCTTTCTATTTTGAATTGATTGAATATCACAGTGAAACAACTTTTTTATGTTTCATTTTCACTAAAGTCTGAATTTCTCTACACTTGGATCTTTCCAATTAAAGCACTGTGATCATGACATAGTGATACCAACTGTATTCTTTCTTCTGGATCTAGAATAGACCATTCTAAACAGCCAAATGCACAAGTGTAGAGATTTTCTAGTAGGTAGTTTGTCATTGTTGAGGTGATGTTATATAATGAACATATAACTCCCATTGCTTTTGAGCCTGTTAGGCTGTGGATGGGTGATAGGCAGATGGTCACAGTGAGGAAGTCAATGTACTGTTGTTCTGGGACACCTCATGAGGTGTATTTATCTGGCACATGTCACAATCTTATTCCAAACATCTTCAGTTGTCAGTTTAAAGGAGAAAAACAGAGGAAATAAAAGTGGTTTGTGGAAGAACGAAATTAAGCTTATCTAAGTTAAAATTATGTTGTATCTTTGAATTTTATTAGATATCCTTCTTTTTGACGATCTTTGAGATGCTGCTATGTCTTGTTCTGGCGACAAGTAGATTCCTTCTATGTTCTTGCTTATGTCCAGTTTATGTGTTTTCCAGCATGCATTAGTCCTGCTGATATAAATGCGGAAGAAACTCTGAACACTCTTAAATATGCAAATCGGGCTCGCAATATTCAGAACAAGCCAGTTGTAAGTCTGATGACAATCTTATTTCATGTTTCTTCTTGTCATTTCTGGATCAAGAATCCTAAGGAGTTTCTCCCTAAACCTTGTGCAGATCAATCGAGATCCTGTATCTAGTGAGATGCTGAAGATGCGGCAACAACTAGAGTTTTTGCAGGCAGAACTCTGCGCCCGTGGGGGAGGTGCTTCTTCTGATGAAATTCAGGTAACTATTTGTTGTGCTCCGGGTGTAGATGTCAATAGCAAACCTTTCTAAATATTAAATCAAGCTATGGATAGTCTTCGGTCTTCACTAAATGACAATGAGGTGTAATTGGAAATTTCTCGTGTAGGTTCTCAAGGATAGAATTTCATGGCTTGAAGCTAATAATGAGGAGCTAAGTCGAGAATTGCATGAGTACCGCAGAAGAGGCTCTGGCACTGAGCAGTGTGGGGCAGAAGTGAAGGTATATATTGTTCTTCCCACATTCATAGAACCTATTTTAGGAAAGAGGATCTATCATGCCTCCAGGGCTTTGGTCTAGTGGTCAGAGTTCAGCTTGTGATGTGTGGGTAAGTGCACATCATGGTTGAACCCTGTTGCAGATAAAAGCTTGGTACTTGGTATTTAATTTGAGAGGGGGGGGGGGGCACTGGTCAGCGGAGATTCTTGGTTGTATAAAAGAAGAAAGAGAAACGGTATTCCAACTTAGTTGCATAACAGAATCTTCATCTTGATTTCAGGCTAATGGTGTCTTTTCAGTAAAAAGCGAAGGTCTCAAAAGGGGCTTGCAAAGTATAGAACCATCTGACTATCCAATGAGTGAAAATAGTACGCCATTCTCAACTTTTGACATTTTCCAGTGAGGTTTACATCCCGATTAGTATGTTTCGGACTGGGACGTTTTCTGGATAAGAAAGCCATTTTCATTGTCTTGAAGAATTTAAAACCTAAATATCTAAGCAGTTCAATATTCTGATTTGGAGCCAGTCTCTGTACTTCCAGGTGATTCAGGAGACATGGAGGACGAAGCAACGAAAGAGTGGGAACATACCCTCCTGCAAGATTCAATGGACAAAGAATTGAACGAATTAAATAGGCGCTTAGAGCAAAAGGAGGTAAGGCAGACTCTTGCACTTAATGGTTTTGTCTTTTGATGTAATAAACTCGTGTTTAGATGTTTGGTATTTGGTTTACTTGCAGTTAATTGTGAATATAGTTATTCATCAAAAAAATTTAATTGTGAATATAGTTATTCATTAAAAATATTTAATTGTGAATATGGAATTTAAACATGGTCTTGGTTGTGCATTTCTGGTTGCTTGTTTTCCTGTCTTTGATCCATGTGGTGATTTGATATCTATATCTGTGTATCGATTCAGTCTGAAATGAAACTTTATGGAGGCTCTGATAATACCATGGCTCTGAAGCAACATTTTGGAAAGAAACTTTTGGAACTTGAAGAGGAGAAAAGAGCAGTGCAGGTAATAAAAAGCAATGAAAATACTATCATAAATTGTCATCTGAGCTTGTCAAAGTGATCGTCCCTGTTTTGAACTGAACTTTTGATGCAGCTAGAGAGAGATAGATTATTAGCTGAGGTTGAAAACCTTGCCAATAATGATGGACAAGCAATAAAATTGCAAGATACACATTCCCAGAAACTAAAGTCCCTTGAAGCACAGGTCTGCCCAGTTGTACCATGTCCGTTGTATAGACATGAGTGTCATGGTTAAATCTAATATCTATAACATGTTGCTGACAGATACAAGATCTTAAGAAAAAACAAGAGAACCAGGTTCAGCTTTTAAAGCAAAAACAAAAGAGTGATGATGCAGCAAAGCGCTTGCAAGATGAGATACAATCAATCAAGGCACAGAAGGTTGGTTCTCATTTCTTCTTTGATTAACACCATTTGCACCACTATGTGCAACTTATATTCTTCCTTTTATAGGTACAGTTGCAGCATAAAATTAAACAAGAGGCTGAACAATTTCGTCAGTGGAAGGCATCGCGGGAGAAAGAGTTACTGCAGGTAGTTTCCTGCGATTACTTTTTTCATCAACCGTTCTTCGTCTTATAGTATGGTGGATAGCCATTATCTCAAAGGGATGACGTTCCTGCTATTTCAGTGATACACATGTTTTCGCAACAGTCTTCTCTTTATGCACAACACTGATGAGGCAAATGCAATTCATTCTGAATGAGACTCTACTTTATGTTGTTAACCAACAATAATTTCTTTGGAATGCAGTTAAAGAAGGAAGGAAGAAGGAATGAGTATGAGAGACATAAATTGCTAGCTTTAAATCAACGACAAAAGATGGTGAGCATTTTAAGTTCCTCTATGTCCTTGTGTTGTCTTTCATTCTTCTCCAACTGTTTTAGTGAAGAAACACTTGACGTACATTCTAGTTGTGACATCCAAAAAATCAATGTCTTTAAATGCTACAATTCTACTTCATGAAATGGATATGTGTAATTGAGCATTTGATTTGATCCTTGAAGAAAAATTCAGCCACTTGAACATCTATTTGTAGCAGAGTAGAAAAAATCCCGTTTCTTGAAATTTTTTACACTTTGATCACAAGTTCAGAACAGATCTTGTATTTCTTGAAGACCTAGCTCAAACAAAATGCAGCGTGTATTAGAGAGGAAACAGTACACCTCCTGCCCAATTGAAGCTATTGTACCTTTGACAGCTTTTGTTAAATGGCTAACATAAATTGATGGCTTACTAGAATAACATGCACAATAGTCAAGCTCGTGCTAGTAGGTGATCACAGTCAATATCTGAATGTTATATGGCATCATGGATTTATTTCAGGTTCTTCAAAGAAAGACGGAGGAGGCTGCTATGGCAACCAAGAGACTAAAAGAATTGCTAGAAGCGCGTAAATCTTCTGGTCGCGAGAACTCAGGTTTGCACTATATTTAGCTTTTATCTGATGCCTTTTTTGTGGATTACTATTTACTGGTGAATTCTATTTCTATTAAAAATATATTCTCTCATAGAAGGTTCCACTGATTTATGCTAGTCTTTGCATTTTAATTTGTTCAACTTACTAAAATGTTCTGTTTATCATGCAGTTACTAGCAACGGCCATGTAGCAAATGGACAGGTACCAATCTTGCTCCTTTTGGACTCTAATGGACTTTTGTCTTTATACCTATTTGATCAAATAATTTAGTCAAGTATCTTTTGTATTCAGAGCAATGAGAAATCGTTGCAACGTTGGCTTGATCATGAGCTTGAAGTGATGGTGAATGTTCATGAAGTTCGTCATGAGTATGAGAAGCAAAGTCAAGTGTATGTAACAAAACTTATTTTACCTAAATTAATCTTCTCTTAATGTGTGCACACTTAACATATTCTGGGTTGCTTTTTTGAAATGGTTTCTTTTCATCTCAGACGAGCCGCACTTGGTGAAGAGCTAGCAGTTTTGAAACAAGTTGATGAATTTGCTTCAAAAGGACTGAGTCCTCCAAGGGGTAAAAATGGCTTCTCTAGGTACATATACTGAATGCATCTCTATTCTATCTGCCAATAATGGATTCAGTATCTCCAAAATGCAGCCTTAAGTAGCACTAAAGAAAACATTTTAAGTGCTAAAGAAAGTTCACTCTAATGGATTTCTATTTGTGGTTATCTGTTCAGGGCATCTTCAATGTCGCCAAATGCTAGAATGGCACGAATTGCTTCTCTAGAGAATATGTTAGGCATTTCATCCAATTCTCTAGTTGCAATGGCTTCACAACTTTCAGAAGCAGAAGAACGAGAGCGAGCTTTTAGCAATCGTGGGCGTTGGAACCAACTACGCTCGATGGGGGATGCAAAAAGTTTGCTCCAATATATGTTCAATTCTCTTGCAGATACAAGGTATTCTTCTGATGTGTCTTGTATCTTGTAATATGAAGCTTGGTCGAAACTTCATAAGTAAAGATGGCTAGACTTTGTATGCTCATTATTCTAGTGCGACTAAAATTATCTTAAACACTAGCTAGAGCGAGATCGTTTGAGCTTAGCAGTGGATTAGGTGTGTCTTGAGTTCAATAGTGAAAGTTAGGCAAAAGATTTTGGATCTCAGTGAGTTGGGGACATCAAATGGTAATAGAAGTGGGGTAGCAAAAAGGTAAGCAGCCTCGTCTTTACCTTTGAAAGTACCCTCGAATCCCTATGTTCACACAGATGTAAACTTTCACATCATTTTTCCAGTCAAAAAGACAAAAAGGAGGACAGATGATTTTCTTAAGAAAAAGTGTCGACGACACTCCAGTTAACAACTTCCACCTCACAATTCATACGAATTATTGAAGGTTTCTGACATGATGTCTAGCTATTAACTACGAGGAAAATTTGTAGATGCATAATCTTTAGTTCTATTTTGTGGCAGTCTGTGGGGTTTTTCTTTGCCTTAACTCTCATTATTTCACCCAGATGCCAGCTTTGGGAGAAGGAGCTTGAGATCAAGGAAATGAAAGAGCAGATGAAAGAACTCATTGGTCTATTGCGGCAGAGTGAAATTAGGAGAAAGGAAGTTGAGAAGGAGCTTAAGCAAGCTGTTTCAGTTGCATTGTCTTCCCCAGCTTCGGTAGGATCATACTCGCTTGTATTTTTCTTTTGTCCCAAATCATAAATAAAGTGTTTTAGATCTTACTTTTTTAAGGGAAGCATGCAAGTCCTTAAATAATGCATTGTGAGTTTGCAATACATGGCTGATTGAGATTTTCTGTATGCTATCTGGTCATTTACTTCCTAACTTTAAGTGCTCATGTTCAGATCCACATCTGTCAAAGTTTTCTTTTTCTGCAATCATCCTGAAATAGAACTCTATTTGGTGTTATTTATGCATACGCTTTAACTGTCATTGAGTAATACATCTGTCGACAAAATCAAAATGGATTTGTTCTGATCTTAGTTTCCTTTTTAGAGCTGTTACTGTTAGTGGGTGTCTTGTATTTTACATTTTCTTACACTGATGATGTTGTAACGTGAAACAGGGTAACTCTAACAAACACTTTGTTGACGAAATGAGTGGTCCACCATCTCCAATCCCTGTACCAGCACAAAAACAACTCAAATATTCAGCTGGCATTGCTAATGCGTCAGTCAGAGAAGCAGCAGCCTTTATGGATCAATCACGAAAGGTTGCTTTAATATTTTACTTTTTCTTCTTTGACTGTTTGACAGTTGCCTAACTCTAAGTTAGCATGATTAACAAAGAAATGGCTGCTGATAATAAGCAACCTCTAATGATGCAGATGGTACCACTAGGCCAATTGACAATGAAGAAATTAACAGTAGCAGGACAAGGTGGGAAGCTGTGGAGGTGGAAGAGAAGTCATCATCAGTGGCTATTACAGTTCAAATGGAAATGGCAAAAACCTTGGAAACTCTCTGAGTGGATTAGACACAGTGATGAAACAATCATGAGGTCACGACCTCGTACCCAGGCTCTGCCAGATATTATGTGCAGAAATGGTCGCTAGCTTATTTGTGCCAACTGTATATTCTATTCTGATCTCTTTTGAGCCCCCTTTCACATGGTACAGGAAGAAACTGGAAATAAGTGCTGGTAAGTTGTATTTTGTTTAATTGTACTGTAAATTTCTTCCACTTCTTCAAGGGTTTATGCAATTTTGAATACAGGTATTGTGTATGCAGGTTGCAGTTGAAGTGGTGGAGCCGTGAAGGGGATTTTGGTTTTAGGTGTTCTTACAGGAGTGGGTTTTAGTTGGGAATTGTTAGATTTTTGAATTTTTCCAAACCGTGATTATTCATCAACAGCATCTTGTGAATATGTTGAAGCTACATAGGATTGCCTGAGTAGTTGCAGAAGAATACTTAGAAGGTGGATGATGAATGGTAGATTGATTATAGGACAAGGTCAAGATTTGTGTATACATTTTGGCAAATAACATTGAAGGAATTCTTCCGTTTGGTCACATAAGCAATGTCAAAAGATCCTTTGCCTTGATTTTTTTTGTGTCATTCTTGATAAATGTGTAATGTACATTTGTGTGTAAACATAATATTGATTTGTTTAAAGTAATGATAAATGCAGCATTTTCTGTAGCTACTGAGCCTATTTCTTTCATCCTTTCTTTTTGTTATCTCCATTGTGAGTTGTAAAGAACAGTTTGTTTACCTGGCCCAAGCTACCAAAACGAACTTAATGTCTTTTCAACAGATCTATTATTTTGGCATTGCTCTTCTTTTGCTGACTATATGTTTTGGAAGTCACCCTTTATGCCACTAGAATGGTAGTCTTCATAATCAATTGGTGCAAACAGTAAATTATGAAGCTAATCTCAAGAGGAAAACCATGATTACAAGCTCACTATAAGGATATATGCTTCAATTATTTCAAAACATCTTGAATAGTACAGAGTGCACAACATACTCCAAGAAACTGAATACATTTTTGTTGTCAATATCTATAGCCATACAACTTTCAGTGCGACCTGTGCAATCATTACTCCAGCTACCATGTAATGCTTACAGCAACATGCCTAGTTAGAGCATTGATCTGGAGCCAAGAGCAAATACTAGAGAAACCCACTGGCTAAAATACATTCAAGTTGAAAGCTAACTCAATTTTTGCAACACCAGAATGAGTAGTGTTCATCTTTGCGATGGGTGCTAACCAGACCACCACATTGTAGGCAAACAAAGCTGCTTCCGTCAGAGAATGCATCAAACATTATCTGTTTCCTGCCAGTTTCAGATAGTATTGAAGTTCCATCAGCGTCTACTTCAATTGGTTTATCCACTGTATTATGTTCAGAAGGTTGGGATATAGTAGGGATGGCCTCAGCAATGGCACACTCAGCAAACAAAGAAGCCAGCTCATCTGCAGCCACACTTGCCTGTACTTTATTTCTGTACAGCTCCTGGGCACGATTAAGGGCTTGAATTACGGCCTGCTCACCACCTCTGGTTCTCATGGCCGTCACCACCTGTTGCCATATTTTATTAGTACCAAGATTTACATGAACACAGGCAGAATATGCAAAGTTTTCATGATACCGAGGCATCGCTAAAAGAATAGATGGCCCTTGAACTAGACACAAAGTACCAAATTCTTGGAAAATTTTCTAAGAAATGAATTTTAAAAGGTCTGCTTGGTTTTTGAGTATTTAGCTATTTTCACCAGAATTTCTTGTTCTCCTTGGCCTGATTGGTGCTTCCTTGCTTAATCAACATGCAGTTATAAGTTATAATACAATGCTAAATTGTTGAAAAGAGAAACCAAACTAGATCTGATTCCTGTAGGCATAAGATGATTGCTTTTACATATTTGTATGCATTTTACGCAAGTAACTAATGATTCATAGTTAAAACTTAACACAATACTAGGTTGTTGAAAGGGGAAGCTAAAAGGACCAGATCTGTTTCCAGGATGGCTATAGGTATAATCAGGCATA
This sequence comes from Solanum lycopersicum, assembly GCF_036512215.1. NCBI lineage: Eukaryota > Viridiplantae > Streptophyta > Magnoliopsida > Solanales > Solanaceae > Solanum > Solanum lycopersicum. Next base: position 65,100,619 of record NC_090803.1, on the reverse strand, counting down.
TACGTACATAAGATGATTGCTACATATTTTCATGCTTTTTCAATCATAACTGATTATATATAGTGTCATAAAAAAAACTGCTTATATATAGTTAACACAATGCTAAATTGTTTAAAGAAGAAGCTAAAAGACTAGAGCTGATCCCCGGATGATAACAGCTATAATCAGCTAAAACTGACATAAGATGATAACTTTTGACATATTTGAATGCACTTTCCATGTGTAACTAATTGTTTATAAAAGGAAAGGATTCATTTTCTTATCACTCATCTAATGACAGTTTCTACCGATAAAATAGCAAGAGATGTAATTTTACATAATTCATGCTGCTCAACTGATCCATAAAAACGATGGGAAAAATACATGTTACTTATCAGGAAAACAGAAAATGTAGAAAATCCATACAAGATACAACTCATCAGAAATTTCAGATGAAACATAGTTACATACCAAGTAGGCCTCAAAACACAAGGTGGTGCACTACTGAATCATATTTTACAATAACACCACTACAAAAAACTTATTGTTTCTTAAACTTTAAGTCACTGAAAAAGAGAGTCTAGAAGACTTTCTTATATATCCCAGAAAAGAGTATGTAGAGGCAGGCCTATAAGGATATGAATCAAATGGGATCTCAGATCAGCTTTTTACCTTGGAAGCTTACCTAGAAGTTCAAATTCCTTATAAAGTGGTTATTTTCACTTGGCTGGTTGTGAAAGAATCTGTTCTAAAATGCCGAGACAATTTACCATCTGTTTCTTCAATGTAAAGTAGCCAGCTACAGAGGCATAAGGTGGACTATGCATGAAAGAACAAACAAGCTCTAATAAGCTGGAATACAGGGTTGTGGCAGCACAAACAAAGACAGATGGAGAATTGTCCGGACGGTAATATGGTGGACCATTTGGAAGGAGAGAGACTCCTGGTTGAAGGCAACAGTAGATTAATACAAAAGATTAAAATGAATTGCATTCTAACTTTTTGTTATTGATACAGTTCAGAATATATAGATGACCCAGTTTCTATTTGGGAATTCTAGGACCCTTATAAGATGACATAGGATATAGGGAGTCTTTAATTTCACTTTTTTGGATGTAGTTTCACTGCTGAAACTTTTTTGGATACCAGCCTTAGCGCTGCTGATTTGTATACACAATCTATTACCATGTCAAAAAAAAGTATGGAGTGACAGATTTGGTACTTCAGTTATATTGACACTGTTCAGGACATCCCAATAACAAACTTACAAAGTTACAATGCGGTACAATGTTTAATGATAACGTAACATGTAATCTACATATCTTTCCTCCACTAAACATGTATTCATCCTTCATTGCCATAAGGAGTGGAATTGACAGGCGATGTCAAGTATCAGTGACAGAGTGTCTTACCATCGCACTACCTGTATTGGAATACATTGACCACATTCACGCCAATGCCTATTTAATCATCTAAACTCATAAAAACTTATCCATGAAGTGACTAACACATCTAGCAATCTATTTGTATCCATCGAAAGAGATGCTCTTAGCGAATCTTCACTGACAATCATTACAGGATAGTGTGTGTTAGATCCTGCAACAGGTAGGTGGGATCTCTTTCATGCTTATTACGAAAATACTCTTGCGACATTTACACAACTTCATAATGTCATTGCCTATGTGGTCTATGAACATCAGAATGTGTAGCCAAGAATTAGGATATAACAAACATACATGCAATCACAAAGCTTATGTAATTATGCACACTAGACATACATAATAACAAAGTATAATTCTCGATCCAAACCAAAAAAAAAAAAAGGATATGAATTGTCAGATAGATTCCTATACAAATAGAGAGATACAAGTCTCTTACCAACACCTTGTTCAACATAAAGAAAGTACAATTAAGAAAAAAGTGGTCCTATATATAACAACAAAGAAAGCATTACACTTTAACCAAGACACTGAAGATGACTTCAATTCTTAAAAATCTGGTCAGATGGAGGATGACTTTGAAACAATACCTTCAAAATGAATAGTCCTTTAAAATCCAATTTATCACTGTGTACTTATTATCTGTCTGGTTTGGATTATTTAAGTATCTGATGTTATTTAGATTAGTGACTATAATGACTAGGACCTATCAGCTCCCATATGACGAATTTGTTGTTAAATAACAGAATAACAATTGTAATAAAAAAATTGAAACTAAATCTAGTAGAGATTTCCAAGCAAAAAGGCCCTTGATACTAGTGATATTCACATATCTGATATGCCAGAATCTCCATTATAATCAGTTCCTTGCGGTTATCGCAGAGCAAATGAAAGAGGTCGATAGGAGGGAACATAGATGCTTGTAGGCATAGACTTAATCCAACAACCACAAAAACTCTAGCATTCAAATAAAAGATAGCAATCATGTTCAGTTAAACTACGAACTCAAAATAAACAATTTTTTACAGGAGAACGACGCTGTAGGTAGGGAGAAATGAGATTACCGCTTGAAGAGCTTGAGAAGGCCTGCCTTGATCGATAAGCTGACGAGCCACAGTGAGCATCCCTCTAATGGCGCCATCCTGGTCTGAACTTGAATGCAATAGTGACGGTGACGGTGACGGTGGCAGTGGCGGTACCGGTGGATCCACTGACACCGTGGACTCCGCCTCCATCATGTCAGCATCTACATCGTCCATGGCATTTCCGTTACAGTTGCGATCTGTTACTTTCGTCGCCGGAGTTTTCCTATTTCTTACTCTTGTTCTACTCAAGGGTTAGTATTTGATTGGAGTTTTTACAGAGAGATGAAGATAATAGAGAAATGGCGAAGAGACCACCAGATATTTCTAGCAGTTTCTGGAATATTTGCCCCTTCCCACCCTCAACATTCAATTTTTTCCTCCCTGCCTCCTCTATCATCGTCCCGTTCGGCTGATTGCTACACATATTGGGCCTTCCATTAATGGGCTTTTATCACCTTGGCCCAACCGAAATACAGTCCAATAAATACTGCATTCATATACAGTAAATACTATACAATATAATACATTATTAAACAATACGTAATAACAGAGATCCATTTCCAAGCCCTGCTATCAAATATTAACCACAATTTTAAAAGTTCATATTAATACCTTGCCACTCTTTTAACATGGAACAAGATCACTTGACTTAAGTATGGTACAACTTTAGCAAACGGTATAAGAATTCGAAGGAATGATAAGTGGAATCCAATGAACGATTTATGTAGTTCATTATGATTATTATTATTATTGGAGTTTTTCAAGCCAAGAAATAATTAATTGGATTCAAAAAGTTGTTGAAGATTCAAAACCAATTTCATAAGTTCTTTTGTGTATTCTTATTAGAATTTTAGTTTTTGGGCTCATATTCTATTTCAATGAGTTTTAAAATTTCAAAATTCATCTGAGATTATAGCGAGAAATAAAAGCCCCATACCCTAATATTAAGACATTTCATTGATTAAAGTTATGGGCTACTTGCCTCTCTTGAAGGTCAAGTAGATAAAAAGAAATGTATATATATATATATATATAATTGTTAACACTTCTTTGAAAAAAGTTTGAGGTGGTTGCTAGCTAGTTTTGAACTCGTGACTCTATTTGAATTGTGATTGATCTTTTGGTCCCAAAAGGTTGATTATAATTCAAAACAAGTAATTTCACCATATTTTACTCTCGATATTTAGAAATTAATAATGGACGGTAGTCAAAGCACCTCATTTCCAGTTTTTTGCTGATGCATTGTTGTATCTGGTGTTTGTGGTCCAATTTTTCTTCTTTTGTAAAATTGGATGGAATGACTCTGATTTCGACTGTTGTTTCCCTGCAGGCATACATCAAAATCTATTCAAAGGTATATAATAAACAAAGAAACTACAAGCACGTTAGTAATAATTTTGTGGCACAGGGACCATGTGAAAGTGGATGAGTTCTTTTCTTTCAATTGCTATGTCTATTTTGTTATTTTTTATTTGGGTTTTTTCATCCATTCGATATAATCATTTGAGTTCGTAAAATTTAAATTTACACTTGATAGAGTCTATTCGGGAAAAGCAACAATCTCATTCACTGCCCCCACAAACTGTTACTAATATTAACAATTTATAATAATAAAGAACACAAATTTCCCAAACCCAAATCAGTGTCATATTTATAAGTTGGAAATAATGGTTCAATCCGAAATTAAAGCATCCAGCTATGCTATTAACTATAGTATTAATTTGTCCAATTAATTACCAACAAAATATTACACCTACTCACCTCTATCAAAGCCACAAAATTATAGGGGCAAAGTGAAAAATGTGTTCACCCTCCAACTATAATGACTACTCCATTTTTATGATTTAACATTCAAGTACTGAACTAAAAGTAGCTAGCCAGCCAACAGCTAACCAGATGGCAAGCTGTTTTTTCTTTCCTTGAATTTGAGTAGATGTATATTAAATACTGCATTTCTTTACTGTCTACCAAGATTTAATCTAACTTTAACATCTTGAAGAAGTTAAATTGAAATATATTATTGAGAAAAAAACACTGCCAGCAACATATTGACACTATAACAAAAATAATTTTTAGTGGCAATAAATATTGACATTAATAAAATGTGTTAAATTCTATATTGACATTAGCTAAGTGTTATTAGAATCAATGTCGCTAAAAGCTCCAGGAACGAATGTAAATTGCGCTAAAACATACCAATTTGCTTGGAAGTGAGACATAGTTATCCAATAGGGTGAAATAAGGTGATAGAAACCTACTACAACTTGTCAACATGCCAGCAAAAGTGTAGGTTTTTCCCCTTTTGATCCTTTCTTTTGCAATTACTAATATTGAATAGTCTCATGTAGTGAATATAATACAAATTCAATTTTATAATAACTAAGAATTAGGACTTAAGAGGGCCAGTGAGAAGGTCCATTTCATTACTATCTTCCATTACAACAGCTTCTTTAATCTCTTGTATCATCTTTAACACTTGCCACATTGTTGGTCTTTGCTCTGGTGAGCTCACTCTACAAGCCATAGCAACTTCAAGAAGCATCTCCAACTTACTATCTTCGCCAACACTACCATCATGATCCTCTCTAGTAGACTTCACCCAGTGTATCATATCATCTGGCATTAGATATGGATGTTCCGAAGGATGCTTCCCCGTTAGAAGTTCAAGCAAAAGAACCCCAAACGAATAGACATCAGCCTTGGCACTAGCTTGGCGGTGGTAGTTGTGGTTGTTGTGATTCAGCTTACGAATTTCTGGAGCCTGATAGGCTACAGAATCAGGATTCTCATCGTCCGAGGGGACAGCTAGGACGGAGAGACAGTAGTCGGTTATGCACGCCTCGAAATCGGAGCCGAGGAGGACGTTAGAGGACTTGAGATTGCCATGGACAAGCCTCCATGCTTGGTGGATGTAGGAAAGTCCTTGAGCTACATCCTCTGCTATTTTCAAACATGAAGTCCAGTGAAGTGGCTTTGCTCTTGATGACTTGGAACCTGTACACGTCGCAAGTTGACTAGTCAAACTTTATTTCAGTACCACCGTGGCATTAAATATGCATTAAAGCTATTATTTATACTAACCACCGTACTCTTATTAACTTCACGTTACGCAACCACACGTGAAACAAAATTTAAATAACTCTTACTGCAGACAGAACTAGCTTCAATTTTAATACTATAATCTTTAATAATAAGGACACTAAACAAACATAAAAGTATTTTACGATGACAGAAATATGTGTCCAAAAATGTCATCACGGTCAGCTGCAGGATTCTCTGTGTTTGTGAGAACCTTGGGGTTGAGAAACTGAAACAATAGGGTATGGTGTATGGACCCAATTTGATTGGACAACATATTCAAAATATTCCGTTTATTTAAATTACATTCTACTTATCGAAGGTCAAAATAATATTATTTTTCATACAATTTATATGCATCTTAATATAAATAATAAATACGAGATATACAGAGAAGAACGTACCATGAATAAGAGAAAACAGGCTGCCATTGGGTTGATAATCATAGACCAAAAGCCTTTCTTGTCGGGCCTGAAAATAAGCCCGAAAAGGAACCAAATTCGGGTGCCTAAGCCCGCCTACTGATTCCATATGCTGCTCAAACTCTTCTTGACTTGTACCGGCCAATCTCCCACCGTCCAATCTCTTCACACACACAATCAGACGGTTATCAAGCACTGCTTTGTAAGTAGTCCCCATAGTTCCTCTACCTAAAAGCTCAGCAGAAGCTCTCATCAGCTGTTCCAGGGTATACACCTGCACCTCACCTGCACAGAATACTAAGCTCCCACTTTTACCCATCACTTGCTGCATTCCTTGTTGTACTCTTTTCACCTTCTCTTCCAGTTCATTGTTATCTTCTTCAATCCTCAATACTGCTTCTGCATTGCCACTAACACTAGGATCGAATGCGGATTTTTTAGTTTCTCCCAATTTCTTCGAGGTCCTTCGCTTCTTCGACGCTAATGCTAATAGTATAACTGAACATAAAAGGACTAAACAAGCGGTTGAAACTCCAATAATGAGTAAAGATCTTTTATGTGATTTGTTTTCTTTACGGTTTAACGGACTTCCCTTACGTAACTCTTCGTTTTGGCCGAGTTCTGCCGGAGTTTTTGACGGCGGCGGCGTGATTTTTGTGGAGGCAGCGGTGGATGGACTGAAAAACGGTTGTATTGGACGGCATTCTTTGTGTACGATCTCACCACAAAGTCCTTTGTTTTCTGAAAACGACGCTGTTTTAAACCGGGATAACGTTTTCGTTACCGGAATAGGACCAGAAAGGGCATTGTGAGAAATGTTGAAAACATGGAGAGTAGATTGGTTCAGCGCTGGGATTGATCCGTTTATCCGGTTCGAGTCAAGCCGGAGATAGTACAACCGGTTCAACCCTTTGATCGCAACGGGTATTGAACCGGTGAGTTTATTGTAAGAGAGATCAAGGGTTTTTAGCCTATGAAGAGTGAAAATGGAAGCTGGAATTGAACCGGTGAAGGAGTTATGGTCCAGGAAAAGAACTTTGAGATTAAAAAGTGCAGAGAGATCAGGAATCGGACCGGTAAGTGAGTTGTTTTGTAAACTCAATACTCTCAGTTGATCAAGCATAGATAATGTATTAGCTGGAAACGTACCTCGTAAGCTAAAACTTTCAATAACAATACGAATCACTTTCTTCTCCGAGCATTGTATCCCTTTCCATTTGCAGAATCTGAAACTTGTATTAGCAGAAAATGCAAGTTTGTTGTCCAAATCAGCTTTGTATTTGAATGCTAACAATGCTGATGCATCAGAAGGAATCAAGGAAACAGTGGAATGAAAAAAAACAGAAAAAAGCAGAAGAAGTAAGAATTGTTGTATATTCATTTTGTTTCAGAAAAATTTTCCAGATTGCATTGTTGTGTAATACGTGACAAAAGAGTGAAGAGAGAAGCAGCTGTCTAAGAAGATATGGCAAGAGGCAGAGTCAGATTCACGTGAAGATTTTTGAGAAAGTAAAAAGAAAAGTGGGGACTTCCAATATTTAGTCCGGCTATTTTTCTCTCTGTTTCTGTGTCAGCCATGGCCATGTTTCGATGAAAATAAGTTATTCTATCACTATGATATAATAGTTAGATAAACCATTCAATCACGGGTGAGGTAAATGACTCGTTAGTACCTCTCTAGAGGGGTTGTTCTGAAATAAACTGATCATTGTATTAAAATTATGTCATGATTAGTACACTATGTTTGGTAGGAGTAGTATTTCAATTTGTTGTTTAGAAAATTCAGTACATATATCAATTATGGTATTTGTTTGGTTTGTGTGGTTGGTTATCAATTTACATTTCCGTATAGTTTAAATAAGTTGAACTTGTGAGCTAAGATGTGCTTTCTTTGTTTCACTTTATATGAAGTGTTAACTTTGCAAGATATTTTTGCATCATTAGTTATTGTTGATTTGATTTGTATAGTGTTGAAGTAGAAGACTAGATAGGGAAATTTTTTATGGTTAAAAGATTTGTCATACTAGTTATTTCTCAAGTTGAAAAGAGAAATATATTGAATTTGATGTATTCAATTTCATATATAAGATAAAAGATATAGAGATTTCATATATAGAATTGCAAAATAAAAACTATTTATCTCGAAAAGGTTTAAAGAAAATTTTGGAAAAACATCAGCAAGAGTAATTAAATTTTACAAATCAGCATTACTAATACATACATAAATTCAACGTGACACAACTACCCAGTATCTACGAAGAGGTATTTTTTAGTAGTAGGATATGTTAGGGAGATTTTGAAGTTGGAAGGACACAAGCTTGTCAATACAAGTTCTACTATTTTATGTTTAACTTGTCAACCAAATTGGTTGGAGAATTCTTTAGTGATCCATCTAATATTTTAGGGATGTATGAAGAAGTGTAGGGGACTGTTGTTAATAATAGTCCAGTGATAAGATTATACATCCTTTGACTAATGGCCCATTCTTAATTGGGCTTGTCATTGTCATATATCAGTGTGTTGTCTTTTGGAATTTTGAGATGTCAAGACATGATTTCTGTTCTCTTTTCACTCAATAATCACTCTACTAGTTGAAACTTGAAAAAGAAAATGAAAACATCATTTGAATAATCAAAATGTGTATATATATATATATAGAATTTTTGACCAAAATAAGCCATTTTATAAATCAATTCACCAAAATAGTATGTTTTTAATTTTGTTTACAAAACTAGTATAAACGTGGTTCACAGTAACGTTTTATACTTTATTTATTTTTTAAAAAAATTATTTTATTTTAAAAAATTTAATGAGAAAAGGGACGGTCCGCTAACGACGTTAAATAATAATACGTAACTGGAAATTACGTTTTAACTCTAATACGTTATCGAGAATAACGTTTTAAGCATATATAATTTAATAATAATACGTAACTGGAAATTACGTTTTAACTCTAATACGTTATTGTGAATAACGTTTTAAGCATATATAATTTAATAATAATACGTAACTGGAAATTACGTTTTAACTCTAATACGTTATTGCGAATAACGTTTTAAGCATATAGAACAAAAAAACCCCATTGAAGCGTAAACATACATTAGCCCCTTCTCCTCTTTCTCTCTTTTCTCTGTGTTTTTTTTTAAACGAGAAAGATAAAGGTATTATCGCACTCGATTGCAACCCATATTTCCCCAAATTCGCTGGCACTCGGCTGAGACCAAAACGACAAACCCTCCAAGAAAACCCTAAGAAAACCCACTTGAAAACGGCTGCAGATCTGCTTTAATAAGGTAAAAAAAACTTTGATAATGAAGAGTTCTTTTTGTGATTCAGGTAATTTTGTCATACATTGATTTAGTTTATCTTATAGTTGATGAATTTGTTATTTTCCTTTAGGCAACCACCGAAACATTCGTCTTTCTCCCTGCTTTCGATCTCTTCGTTGTAGCGATCCAGCTCAGTAGGAGCATTCACTGCTTAGAGGTAAGCTTCCATGTCTTGTGATTCTTCATCTCCCTACCTTCTTCATCTTAAACCTTTGAAATCGCTAAGTGAGTAACTGCGTTATAGGTCGATTTACTCTGTTATTACCTAAGTGAGTGAGTGGGTTATAGGTCGATTTGTTGTAGTACCAGTTGCTTAGTTTGCTTAAGAAGGAAGGGAATTCATTTTCCCTCGCAAATAGAGTCTCTGCTTTGGTCAACGTTTTGTCTGCTAACATAGATAGCAAGTACTTAACTATTGAAGCTATAATGATCCTAAACAGGAATAGTCTCTTGCAATTATTGAAGTTGCTCTGTCCTTGTCTTTTAATCTGTGCCTGCGATTTGGTGTGTACATGCATGGTTTTATGTTGTGTAAATATATCATACATAATATATTTATCATTATTTAGAACCTACCTAGAAGTACTCGGGTTGCCTCTCCTAAAAAATGCATATAGAGAGAATATATCAGTTTACAGCACAAGGGTATATCTGTAATTAACTAAGTGAGTGATCGGGTGGGTGATTGAGTGGGTTATAGGTTAACCCCTGCCACTCTTACCAAATCTTTGGTAAGTGAAAGCAGTAAACTGTTGTGCTTTTGATTGTTTCTGTCATGTAAACATAATTTACAACTACTATATATTTAACAACTCTTGCACTTGTAGATTGAGAAAAGCTTCTAAGTTACGTTGTATTCTTACTTTTGTGTAGGTATTTATTTTATGGCTGCTAATAATGCATACCAATTGGATCCCGGTCCACTTGATGCGTCTGTATTAACTGGACAGCTCACTCATAGGTCACGAGATATATGGATAGGGAATGATAATATGATTTTGAACACAAGAAAATGTGATGGGAAGTTTTGGGACCTAGTAAATGAACATCTCATTCATCCACGAGTCCTAGATGTGATTAAACTATCTGGATTATATGGTATTTATAGGTCTCATAGGCCTGTAATTGATCGTAGCTTAATCACCGCATTAGTTGAGAGATGGCGGCCTGAGACTCATACATTCCACTTTAGGACGGGTGAGAGTACGATCACTTTACAGGACGTGGAGATATTGTATGGCTTACCCGTGAAAGGTAATGCGGTAGTTGGGTATGAGCCACAGAGGTCTATAGTGGATTGACAAAATATTTGTCAAAGATTATTAGGTTTTAGTCCACAACCTCAAGACTTTAAACATAGTAGTCTCAAGGTTTCTGCGCTTAATACACACTTGCGACTTCAACCACGATTACCCCACTTGGCAATACAGGATATGGTTAATGAGAAAACTAGGTGTTATATGTTTTGGATGATTGCAGGTTTACTATTGGCAGACACATCTGGTGGTCTTTTAAAGCTTATGTACTTGCCTATGCTGGAGGATATCACTACAGTAGGGTCTTACAGCTGGGGTAGTGCAACCCTAGCATATTTGTATCGTTTTCTTTGTAAAGCCTCCCAAAGTAGCCAAAATGAGATTGCTGGATTCCTACCACTACTTCAGGTATACTCAATAATTACACTTAGTATTTATTGAAATTTTATCTAGTTTATAATTATCTATTATGTCTAGATTTGGGCATGGGAGAGAGTTATCGTTCTTACGCCTCAGATTGTAGCAAAAAGAGATACAAGGAATATTTTCCCTGTTGGTTTACCAAGGGGTCCACATGCTGCTAGATGGTATGCACATTTTAGTTGGACCGACACTACCAAACACGTGTTAAGAGTTTTCAGGGATGCGCTGGATTCCATGACAGAAAATCAGGTAAGATTTTGCACTAATTTTCTCTTAACTTTCGTATATATTGTAATTGTGAGTACTTTTTTTTATAGTTTATTTGGGAACCATATTCTTCTGACATAATTGAGAGTCTTCCCAAATATTGCCGCGTTGGAAGAGACATATGGCGTGCTAGAGTTTCAATTTTTTGTTGGGATGTTGTTGAGGTTCATTTACCCGATCGAGTTATGAGGCAATTTGGATTGGTACAAGCGATACCATCTTCATTTGCATTTGACGCTACACATTTTAACCATGATCGTCGAGGAAGATCAAACACAAATTGGGAGTTAGAGCATGCACAATGGTTGCATTTTTGGAACCATATTGATCAATATGTATGGAATGCACCAATCCTTCATGGATCACTTCGGTATGATGATCCCTACCTTATTTGGTTTAGACGTATTACTCGTTTTATCATTGGTAATCCTATTTCGAGTCCTCAACAACAACAAGGTTACGTGCCTAATGCGACGACATACGAAACAATGGTAAGTTTGATATTAGCTTATTAATTGTTGGAGCATAAATGATTTCTTTCGAACTATAGCTAGAATGTGTTAATTTTGAATTTTGAGGCAAGTTTTGTTATTTTGGACAGGTGCGTCATATTCATTTGATGGTTAATAAAGCAATATCTCTCGGTGAAAATCCATCAATGGAGGAATTATACGGGTTTCGTGCGATGGTGCGGGATGAAGGATCTAATTGTTTGGCATATGTGCAAGAGGCAGATAGGACTTATGTTCAAGCAGATTATAGAAGAGAGGAGCTAATGTCTGACCATTTGCATCCTCCTATTCGTCGGCGAGGAAAAGGTGGTGTTGCGGGTAGGAAGGTATGTGCTATTGAGATATGACCAAATTTGGGTAGGTCACTAAATGATTTCTTAAAGTCACCATACACCAATTCAAATGCGCGTTGACGCCCAAGCCACGCTTTTCTGTATGTTATTTGATGACCAAATTTTTCGTGAACCTTGGAAATGACATCTACCACCAAAACCTTGGGATTTTTTTCAATTTGATTAAGAATCAAAGATGCAATTAAATTGGTATTTAGATTGGCATGACCTCTAGAAAGCCCCTCAGTCTCACATCTATGATTTTCAATATATTTTCCTATTTTCCAAAGGTTATCTCCAACCTTTCGTCCTCGGAGAAACCACAAGCAACCCAATGAAGTATGAAACTTACATCTTGCAACCCATATGTTGTGCGGAATTTGAGATAATACGAGAAAATATAAACGCAAAAAACAAGACAACAGTTTACGTGGTTCACCAATAAATTGGCTACGTCCACGGGAAGAGAGGGAGCAGTTTTATTATGGAGAGGCAAAAACAGAATTACAGAATAGGGTTTCCCATAGCGTCTATATATAGTGCTAAGCTACGCCCTAACAGGCTTGGGCCCAACATACAGAATCAACAGAAAATTAAGGGCCCAATACAACAACATTGTATACCGTCGGGCCGGGGGCGTCCTTTCTATTTGTAGCGAGACCCCCGTCCTTTCTATTTGTAGCGAGACCCCCGTCCTTTCTATTTGTAGCGGGTCCGATTCAAGGCATTCAACACCATAAACTCTTGTTTGATGTCACCACCTTGAATTCTTTATTTTTTTTTAAACTCCAAATTGTCACAGCTCGTTTTAATTTTTCTTTACTATTAAAAAACATACCTTTTTTCAAATCTTTTGTGCCATCTTCAGACCAGACGGAACAATACTCCATCTCAGATTCACATGTAGACATGAAAATGTCTTCCTCGTTATCTAATGTTCTAAAATAGGGTACATCATTTTGCACTTCAGACACATCCTTTTCAAATTGATTAGGAAGATTTATACCAATGTCATTTTGAGAAAAATCTCTAGTATTATTGATATCTTCATCTGATTCACTTTCACCATCATCTTTTGAAGGTTCATCTTCCTCCGAACTTTCTTCACTAATTTCAGCATTTACATCACTATATGGATCAACATTGTTCTCATTTTCTCTGTGGAAAAAGAAGTTCAATTAAATTTTAGAAAATTATGATACATAAAAGCTTGTTTTAAAATCAGTAATTTATTCTCCATAAGGTTATTCCTTAAAAAAGTTAAGGTAATTAATCACAAAAAATATCACTATCTATCTATATATGTATATTTATAATGAGTAAAATTGTGTTATCAACTAATTATATTAAACTTCATTAAAACATAAATTTGTTGTTTTACCTGCCCTCATATTTTCTCGAACTATTGTCAACATGTCTTTGGCTACTTGAACCTTCGCCAAATGATCCTTGGTCATGCATTAACAATTGTTGAAAAAGTGGTTGAGCAATCGGCTCTGCATAATGAGGTTGACTAACCGTGGCAAATCCATAATCTTGAGACAATAAATTCATATGATAACTATGTTGACCACTAATTTGAAATATATCATTTTGATTTGTTGATTTGGTCTTTACGTACATTTCCAAAACATTTATGTCAATCTTATCTGCAAAGTTTTGAGGTATAACAAAAAATTGTAGCAAAGATTGATCATCATCAATTTTAAACTCAATGAACCTTGTACAGTTACCTTGAATCAAACAAGGATATTTTCCCGAAATATCCATTTGAATATTTTCACTAGTTGTACCCATTTTCTCATGCAATAATTCAACCAATTCAACATACTTCATTGAAGTACACATGTTAATAATCATCCTAGCACATTCAGTATACCTGCATCCGTTCATTTCAGTAATTATTTCGCCACCCCAGTACAAAGCAATCATCACATTATGTTCAAAATTTGCCATTTTTATTCCTACACATAAAAATAAGTCATCTTTCTAATTAATAAATTAGAAAAATATTTGAAAGCTATGGTAAAAATAATAACACAATATGATACATTGACTTGACTTATTTAATTCATACCTTTGTAAATATTGTTTCAAAATTGGGCTACACAAACAAAATTTTGAAAGAATATTGTTGGAGTGTTTAGAACATTTGTTTCAACAAGGTTCATTTTATAACCATTTGTCGTCAGTAAAAAAAAGAGAAAATTAACTTTAACATAGTGTCGTAATTGACAGTCACGATTTAATGCAGCAATGTGATCAGCGATAACGTTTTATGATCTGTAAGATTCCAATGTAGCAGGATTTTATTCTTAATCCGGTGCCCCGTGATTAAATAAACATAAAACGTAATTGACAGTTACGTCTTATATAATAAACGTGATTGTCAGTTACGTTTTATAATCTGTAAAATACAGGATTCGATTCTTTAATTGCAGAGCCCGTGACTGGATAAGACGTACTAATATATAAAAACGTTACTTTAAGTAACGTTTTAGCTCTAAAAAGTGATTCTAGATAACGAAGTATAAAACGTTATTGTCAATAACGTTTTATTTCTGTTTGCTCCGTGAACTTTTGATTTTTTTTTCATTAAATTTTTTAAAAATAAATAAAGCATAAAACGTTACTGTGAACCACGTTTATACTAGTTTTGTAAACAAAATTAAAAACATACTATTTTGATGAATTGATTTATAGAATGACTTATTTTGGTCAATTCTTCCCATATATGAAGTGAATATTAAGTGTGTGTACAATTTTAGCTTCTGCTAACTAGTTTATATCATATGTCCACTAACTAAATTAATAAAGCCATTGAAAACAAAGATAGAGTGATTGTATGACAAAGCTGTTCAATAATTATACATAATAAAATGATAGGTTATTGTTACTGATGGATTATTTAGAGCTGGACATCCACCAGCGCTGCACTAACGCCATGGCAATAGTCGGTCGATGGTGCATTAAATATAATTTAGTGTGCACACTTTAGTATTTTTTCCAGAATTATAATTAGGTGGTACTACTAAATATATGTAAGCATTTATTTTTTTTGCTGAAATTGTGTCATGCTTAGTCACGTAGTTTTCAGGGTTGTGGGACGAGATATATAAGAATATAATGATCTGACTTTATTATAAATAAATGTGGGATAAAAATAATTTCACGTTTGATTATACCACCACAAAATATCCATTTTAATAACACGAGTGTGATTTGAGAAGGGTAAAATGTATGCAGATATTATCTCTACATATCTCAAATTTTATTTGTACAATGACAACATATCCCTTGAATATAGAGCTGACGTGGCAGCGAGTGTAATACAACACCTACTCTAAGATTGTGTTATGCGTCTCAAGGTGATATTGAATTCAATTATAAATAGTAAGGTTGTGTAATAGATCATCATAATAGTTAAAGTGTGTAACTGACTTTTCTATTCAAGTTGAAGGGGAAATTTATGTCTTTTCCCTAAAATGAACTATAAATAGAAACACATGGCATGCATGTATTGAATTGGTGTAAACACCCGGTTCGAATAAGTTTTACCCAAACAACTCCATGTTTTATCCTACAACCACAATATATCCTTTGTATTACCACTGTGTGATTTGAGAAGAATAGAATGTACGCAGTCTTATCTCTATCTATCCCAGATTTTATTCTACCATAACATATCCCATGAATTGAAATTTCAGAGGGAGACTGTACAAATACGCAAACCTTACCTTTACTTTTGAGGTATTATTGTTTATCCCACTAACCAATAACTTCAAAAAAAATATCAACATGTGCGACCTGCCAGTATATCATGAACTGAACCTATGTCTCTTCGAATATGCGTTTGTGTTAAGCTTTGCTTTAACTCTAGTTTCATGATAATTTTGCTTGCTATACCCTGACACACATATGATGGAAGTACTTCAAAATTTGTAATGTTCCTTCCCGTCGTCGTGAGTAAGTCAATAGGGAAAGAATTCAGGCCAAAAAACTTTCCAAGTGTCGACTTATAAATTTTTTACTAGATCAATCTCAGTCGAAATTTGGGTTAGGTGAGGTCTAGAACCTTCCGGGAAAGGGTGGGGTGTAAATGTTTAGGCTTGCTTGATGTTTTCTTGTAGCTGGAACTTTAAGGAATTGAATTCGGTAAGTAAAACTCCCGAAATTGATCTTGGTGTGAACAGGTCGTTACAGAATGAATTCAATAATCTATTATGGTATCTGTAATTTAACTACATAAGTACCGAGTCGAGTTTTGTTGAAAGTGCGGTAGAATTTTCAACTAAGCTACTCCATAAATAGAGATTCCAAGTTATTATGAGATAATACTCTCTGTTCAATGGAAAATACAAACTTAATTTAATTAAAACAAAAAAAATCGTGAACACAGAATGCTTTGTGCACCGTGTTGTCCTGCCCTTACTAAGGTGCCAATTCAGGGAGATCCAGAGAAGGTGTTTTGAAATTTGAAAGCCAACAAGGAATATAAGTATATGAAGCCATATGAGGACAGTACCTTGGGTAAGCAAAAAATGCAACACATTCAGCTATTGATCTTTGAAATGGAAAACCAGGAATACAATTATTCCTCAAATCAAGCACTCCATTTTCAATCAATCTCAAACAAATTGGCCCAAATCCAGTAAAATAGTTATCGGACAACGATAAATTTGCTAAATTCTCCAGGGCACAAATCACATCAGGCACCATCCCATACATCTGATTACCAGCAAAATTCAACATTTCTATATTTTCCAAACACCCTAATGAGAACGGAAGTGGACCGGTGAGTCTATTATTACCAGCATCGAAAACTACTGCTTCGTTCAAGAATCCTATCTCGTAAGGCAGACATCCAGTCAACAAGTTGTTAAGCAGCAAAATCTCAGACAAACTCGACAAGATTTTGGAAATACTATGTGGGATAGGACCGAAAAATCTGTTGTTTGCTAAAGTGAGATACGTGACATGACTGATCGCGATGTTATCAGGAAGCATTTGCATGAAATTGTTGTTGTTGATGAAGAGCGCGTCTAATTGATCTTTAGTGAACAATTGAGGTGGGATTGATCCTGTGAAAGAATTGAATCTTATATCCAATATGTTTAGGCTATTCATGCCCAAAATTGGACTAGGAAATGGCCCGGAAAATTGATTGTTACTAATATCAAGTTCATAGAGATAAAAAAGATTCGCTATTTTTGGAGATAAAGTCCCACCAAAATTGTTTGAATTAGCATGGAAAATTGCTATATCAGGAAGCTGATCAAGGAATCCATCAAGCGTCAACGCACTAAGTTGAAATCCATTGAAATCAATAGAAGCAAGAGCAATTGCTGAACTGTTATCTGGAGGACTTTCACAATAAAAACCAGTATAATTACATATATTTGGACCAACCCAAGTTTTTGTAATACCTAGAGGATCAGCAGAGATGATATTCTTGAATTTTTGTATAATGGGGTATACTACAGCAAGCCTTTGATCTGAAAAAATCAATTGGTTTTGTCCCTTTAGTGGTTGAGCTGTTGTAACACTGAAGAAAAATATTAGAAATTTGATAGTACTATTCATCATGTCTCAAAACTAAGAAAATGATAACAGAGAACTAACAAACAAATCATCAATACTATATATAGTCTCAATAAACTACGTTTTACTGAACCGTGATGGAGTCAGAATTTTCATTAATAGAATTCAGAATATAAAAAAGTAAACACACTGAAGAATAAGATTTTTTTAAAAAAAATTTAACACTACTTGATTTACCAACCAATACTTAGTGATTTTTTTTGTTTATATAAAATTGAGACAGTGCAAAAAGAAGCAACAATGAATGGATCACTATTTTGGTTGTGGGCAGGGACCATAATGCTTTTCATTATTAAATCTTGCACATAAAGAAGATGTCATGTTACCTTTTTGACATTTTCTGTTATCTGTTTGGCCACTAGTACCAGATTTCAATATTTATATACAATAAAATCTTTTGTACCAAGTACTAACTATATTAGAATCCAGTCAATATTTGCTCATGTAACAATCAGCTTTTGTTGCAATCCATGACTTTTTGTTGCAATCCATGAAGCGAAGTCAGAAATTTTAACTGAAATTGTAATATATGCATATTCAATTGAATTTCTAAATGTAAGCTATTGAATTCATCCGAACTTATTTTTCACGGGAGTCATTAGCTAATCATAGCTTTGTCATTCTACATTTTATGGATTAGATGGGCTTTTATGACATTTAAGAAGATCAAGTAAGAAGGCTTTTTGTGTTTGATTTGTGATCCATTTCAACCAAATCTAATACAGAATAATGGGCCTTGTGTTTCAGTTTCAAAATATTTCTACAACATGGCCTAAGCCCTAAAGTAACAAGTTTTATGAAGAGTAACAGGCCCAGTTGGGAATTAACAACAATAGTAGTTATTAATTCTTCAATCATAAACTAGTTCATATCACTTGTTTGAAATTTGAATCTGTTGTGTTATAAATGGGCTAATTTATTCAAATAGTAAAAAAGTAATTACATCATGTCACATATGTTCAAAGTGTTGAATTAAAGGTTGAAGAATTTTGTTGATAAATTGACTAGACCAGTTACAAAGACGGTAAGAACTCGTGCTTCTTTACCAGTTGATTATTCTTTATCAAAAAAATGATAAAATGTATAGAGGTCAATGCTATTTAACACATAAATAAATTTTCATTATGAAATTTTTGACTTCGTCATTGTATAGCAAAGTAGTCAAATTTTGAAATTTACATTTTACAATCTAGCAAAAAAATCAGATATTTGAATTCATTTTATGGATATAAAAAAAAACAAATTGACCCATTGCCAGTCTCGACAGTGAAAGAGGACGCCACTAAAGCCCAAATTTGACTAACCAGCGTACAAATACTGTTCTCATTCTGACTCTCAAATTTTTCAATATTAACTTTCACTTTCACACATTCTTGTTAGGATTAACTTATAACCTAAGAAAAAAAAATGTATCTTACGTTATTAAATTTTTTATATATATAATTCAAGTCTTCCTGGTTTCATGTAGTCAAATACTCAAATTTTGACTATATCATATAATAACTGATTATTGAGTTTCACATTTTATGTGCTTGGTATGTCTAGTATGACGATCAGAGTAGGCTCGACCATTGATTATAAAATATTTTGAATTAATTCAAACAATTAAATATTTCAAATTTTAAATTATATATAAAATTTAGATGACTTTTATCATTTTTGAACATATGATTTGAGAAAACTCGTATAAAAATCCAAGAATATAGCATAGGATACCATGTAAAGGAGGGTTCTCGTAATTTGACCAGACAAACAAAGAAAAGAAAGTTATCTACTTGGGTAATAGGGCACGTTCATCTCCACATGTGATCCATTTTCTACATCTTATTATAATATAAATACTATCTCTATTTTCTATTTTTTATGCTCAAATTTGTCCAAGGTCCACTATATATTTTTATAATCACGTAACATTCATTTTATATTAGTTGTTCATTTTAAAAAAAATAATTCGAAATATATTTTAATTTTGACTAAAATAATTATAACGATACCAAATTTTGTAAAGTATCTTTTACACCATGCACTATTTAACAGTGTGTGCTAAAGATATATATGTGTCTATCTATGCGAAAATATTATTTAATTATAAATAGTGATATGTCCATATGGTCACATAATCTTTAAAATACAATATTAAATTGTGTAGATCCTCCATAAAGATTAGTATCGTAACATCAATTTCGGCCAAAATTAAAATATTTCTCAGACCATTTCCCAACTATAAATAGTTATCTTTACGTTCGTTCTTTGTTCATTTTTACTTATTCAATATACTAAAAAATAGTCATCCACTTAACTTGTTTGGTTTGAAAAAACAAAAGATAAGTAATCATTTTGTATCTGTTTTATTTTGTTATTTAATACTATTCAATTCTAAATATTTACAAGACCTAGAATTAATAGAGTAGATAATAATAACACTACTTTTATATATATATATATATATATATATATATATATATATATATATATATATATATATATATATATATATATATATATAATTTCGTAATTAAAAATGTATCAAGTCAAATATAAATGAAGAGATTATCGTCAATTTACAAACCAATATAAGTTTAATTTTAAAAAAATCGGTGAAGCCTACAAAAATTTTATAAGGTCCAAAATTTTCCTTCTCAAAGGAGTATACTACTAATTGGTACTCACACCGTCCGGATTTGTTTATCATTATATATTTATTAAAAGTTAATTTGACTAATTTTTAAAGGTAAATTAGATCACATTAATTCGATATTTTAAACAAAAAAATTAGATATTCTAAAATTATATGAAAAGTACTATAAATTACAATTTTTTGCATATGAATATGATAAAAAAATTCATCTTAAAATGTTAGTCAAATTTTTTATAATTTAACTCTAAAAATAGAAACTATAATAAACAATATCAAACGAAGAAAATAAATTAGTAAAACTATCAAGTAAATACTTCTTAAAAGGCATATAAGAGAATAAAATAGACACTTTATATAAAACAAGGTAGAATCCAACACAATAGACCATTAAGAATAAAATTTTCACAAAGTCAATTTACATATCTCAATTATTTCATAATACACCTTCCATTCATCAACATAAAACACTAAAAAAACTCATAATACACCTTCCATTCATCAACATAAAACACTAAAAAAACTATCTATCAAATTTTACAAGAATGAAAAGCAACCTAACATTTTTCCGTCTCTATTCAATTATTATGATTTTTATCACACTTCAATTAATTATTTGCGTTTTCATATTGACTTTGCAATATATATATATACACACATTAAGTTATGCAAGTTGTGACCCACGGACACCACCCAAATCGTTATCTGTCCCTTGAGTCAATCCACAAATATTAATTTCAAAAGATTTATCTCGAACCAACATCTTCCCCCTCAATTATTATTCCAAATTAGCCAAAAATAATTTATAGACAATTAGCTGGACCATACATTTGAATAATATAATAAAAACAACACTAATTCAAAAAAGTCCAAACTGATGTAACACCCACCCATTTTCCCATTAATTATTATATATATATATATATAACTTAAAGTTTGTCAAACGTCCCACTTACGACACGTTCTTGATTAGACTAATCCCAACTTGATTAAATTCTTTAATCTTAATTCCCATTGACTAACTATTACGGTAGGAACCAAAACTCTTTAATTTATTTTTAATTATGATTTAGTGGAAGATGGAATAAGTGGACTTCCTTGCTAGAATCAACCTAACGTGTATAAATAATTAAACGTCAAATCATAAAATTAAACAAAGCTAAAAAAAAATCTTCCAACATGATATGTATAGTATATTAAATTAAAATTTTTTAAAAAAATAAAAAATAAAAAGTAGCCACTAAATTTTTGCATGATTCAATTTTCCACCAAATCCACAATTTGTGCTCTCTATCTTCTTTTCAAATTTTTTTCCACGCATAATCAAAAGTATTTCAACGACAAGTACATAGAGAGAATAAAAATTAAACAAATATTGCCTCTTTTTTTTTTCTTTAGGCGTTGACCGTTAGATCGACGGTGCCGATTTACTCTTCATGTTTCTAAAGAAGATCTGAGCCATTGATTTATCATTAAGATTTACGAAGATTCAAGAACATGAGCTCCTGGTGTTTCTGTAATGGAATGTGAATGATTGTGTTCTCCTTCATATGTAACAATCAACATAGCTGCATCGTCTAATGCTCTTTCTACATGTTTTCTTGCTGGACATCCTCGTACACTGCTACATTTGTAATATCCCCTGAAAAAAAAAATCAAAATCGAATCAATACGATTACTCTGAATGATTTAAAATCAAGAAATTGTGGGTTCGAGTAATTATAATAAAGTAGAAAAATTTACCTAGGATGAGGAGAACCCTTGATGGGTTTTTGACCATATTTTCTCCATGAATAATCATCAGGTGGAATATCAGCCATTTTCATGCTAATAGCAGGGACTCTTACTACTCTTTTGACTCTTGATTTTCTGTATAAGTTATTAATAGATCAGTTAAAACTCAGATAAATTTGTAAAGATCTGTATATTTATGGATTTATAGTGATAAAAATGGAATCTTTGGGTTGATTTTTACCTTTTCTTTGGGCAGTGGCAACGGCCAGAGGAACCACCGGCGCTGCTGCACTTGAGGGCGGTATCGTCCATGGAACTACACTTCCTTTTGAATGAAGAAGTAGAAAGAGGTGGACGGCCGGCGGATGAAACCTGAGAAAGATTTGTTATTTGAAACCCAGAAGATAAAGACTGCTGTAAGCTCTCTGTTTCCCCTGTTAACGATGACATAAACGAAGTCGCCGGCGATGGAGAAGCAAAATTAATGGTAGTTGATGCTTCTTTCCTTTCAATCGACCCATTTTTCACTAATTGAAGATGGTTATGAGGTAAAGGAGGCAATCTTTGAATTGGGGTCGGACAGTAGATTTTGGTATTTGAAGCTTGGGGTTTTTCGATTTCTTCAATTTGGGGGTTTTGATTCTTAATGGATTGTTGTAATTGTTGTGGCTTTGATGGAAGTGGAGGAGAAAGAGAACTAATTGGTCCTCGCCGGAATCTAGCATGACCAGTTCTGTTTTTATCAAGTAAAGAAATGAACTTTTTGAATTTGTTTACAGCAGCATCAGCTACAGCTTGATAATCTGCAGAAACAGAGGAATTACCCGATGACGAATCCTGAAAATTCGTTTGTTGTTGTTGTTGATTTTGATGAGATTTAGACAACAATCTGATTAATTTCTCAACGCTTTGAAGTCCGGCGGTTGCAGCTTCTTGTACGGCGGTTTCCTCCATTTTTGATGAAAAATTATCGGTTCTGTAACCACTGGTCATTAAGTCTACAGCCATGTTTACAATACCATAGAACAGAGAGAAGAAGAAGAAGAAGAAGGAAATTGTAAAGAGTGAAGAGAGGGGTAGAAGCTAATGAAGATATAGAAATAAAAATGAGAGAGAAAAATGGGAGGAAATTCTTATTCTAATCAATGAGGGAGAGAGTCAAACTTATGATGCCCCTTTTTCTCTTTTTTCTTTTGTTTTTTTCTCTACTTTTATTTTGTACCTTTATCTTAATAAATGACTTTTTTTTTTAATTTTTTGACCGAATATTCGAGTTTTGAAATCGAAATCTTTAATTAACCTATTTAAAATTATCAATAATAATTGTACGAAAATGGTAAGTATCTTTTTATTTTTAATTAAATATATGAAATTTAATGTAAATATCAAATATTAAATAAAAAAATTATTTATGATTGTTAAAATTTAAATTATTTAATTAAATATATAAATGAGAAAATGCACAAGTACGTCCTAAACCTATGCCCGAAATCTCAGAGATACACTTATACTATACTAAGGTCATACTATTTCCCTGAACTTATTTTATAATTAATTTTCTACCTCTTTTCGGCCTACGTGACACTAGCTTGAAAATTATTAATAAAATAGGGGTAATACGATCTTAGTATATTATAAGTGTGTTTTTGAAATTTCGAGCATAGATTTGAGGGAGTACATGTGCATTATCACCGTGTAAATATTAAATTTAAGACATTTAATTTTATACTATATCACAATTTTTATTGATACAAGTGTAAATGACTAAATTTTGACCTTATAGCTCATAGAGGGATCGTTTGTAAGTTGATTAAAATTTTGAAGAGATCACCAATAAAATGTTATTTCATCATTTTAATAAAATGATTAATACTAATACAAGTATCTGTCATTTACTTTGTATCAAAGGAATTTCGTATTAAGAGGTTTCAAATTTGAAATCTCTTAGTCAATGATGAAAAAGTACTTATCACGCTTTTAAAATGGCGTAGTCAATTGGATATCTTTTATCGAGAAAAAATTAACATATACACAAGTAAAATAATATACGAAATGATTAAATAATTTATTTTGAACTCCTTTAATATAAAAAGTTATTATTTCTTAACACTCTTTGAGAAATTTATGATTTCGCCATGGCACTTTCACAAGCCTCGTTGATACATCTAATGGATTAAAGCCAATGATATGTGTCCACGTTGATCATTCATTTCTTTGTAAGAAAGAAAAAGAGGGCATTGACTATATAGTATTTCTATTATTATTTTTTTTGGAGTGTATGGGTAACCGGTTAAGGGATAAAGCGGTGGAAAATGGAAGATGACGAAAGGGAAAAGAGGCAGAAAGTCAAAAGAAAGTAATGAGCCGTTAGATGAATGAATGGTAAAATGAAAATTAGGTTGGAGCCAGTGAGGTAGAGTTGACTCTTTAACATCTTTTAATGCAGAAGTCCATATGGGGTATACATAAAAGTCTTTTTCATTTTACTTTTATTTTTACAAGGCAATATGATTATTAAAACCTACTCTTATGCATTTATTCTTACTTATCATTATATTTAATAAATATCTTTTACTACTAATGATTTAGTTTTAGTTTCAGATGGGCTTACAATATTGTTTTTTCCCCCCTTTTTAAACACATAATATTACATTGAAAAATAACTTTATTTTTGTTATCTATTCTTTTAAATTATTTTAACTAACAGAAAGATAGGAATAAAAAAAATTCTTTTATATATATATTTTCAACTGATAATATATGTCATATATATAAAATACTTTTATCTTTTGATTATTTTTATATTGATATGGGATAAACATTTGCTTGTACTGATTTAAAAAAGAATCTTTAGAAAGAAAAAAGCATATTTTTTTTTTAAAGAACTAAATCGTATACCGTAAAGATATTTTTAGATCAAATTATAAACTAAGATATATTTATTAAGTTTCATATAATTTAAGAATGTTTTTTAATCCTTTTCCAATACTCATTATATTAAAAAAAATATGTTTAGCTTTTTTTTATTATTATTATTTCTCATGACCAAATATAAAATATCAACTAATAAGTTCATTGAAAATATCTGTTTAATCAAATAATATCAGATAAATCGTATCTTTTTAGCATATACATATTCATGTTATGTTTCAAAAAGTTGAATTTGATTCATGACAATAGGGTCATTAGATGCCCCATAATTATGGGAAATAGAATAACCTTCCCCTCCATCTGAATTTCATCCTAAATATGCCTTTATCATTAGTAAATTTGCTCATATTTATCCCTCAAGTCATCAACTAGGGGAAATAAAATAACATTGTCCCTATTATGAATTTAATCCAAAATATACTCCTTATCATTAGTGGATTAACTCAAATTTATCCTTCAATTATGAAAAATAGAATAACTTTGTCCTCCGTTTGAATCTGGTCTAAATATATTTTTATTGTTAATGGATTGATTTAGATTTGCCACTCAATTATGGAAAATAAAATAATATTGGCTTTCATTTACGTTAGATCCTAAATATAACTTTATGGTTAGTAGATTGACTTAGATTTTCTCCCTCAGTATGAGAAGATAAATAACTTCATTCTACGTTTGAATTTGATCTTAAACATATTCTTATTATTATTAAATTTACTCTTCAAACTATTTATAAATGAAAAAAATTTTATTCGACCAATCAATAATTACGAGTCTTTTAGGACCTACTGATGTCTTGTTATGCTCAGTCTTCGTCAAACTTGAAATTAAAACCACAGAAAATCACAGTATAGCTAGCTAGGTCACAACTCACATGGGATTCTTTTTTTCTTCTTTCCCTATTGTATCTTTGAGTGAATTTCGTTTTTTGTACTCTTGTTAAAATTTCCTCTTGTGAGTTTTGACAAAAAAAAAAAAGAATATTAAAAAAAATATATTTAAAAAATAATTATTGTCTTACACCAAATGAACATTGTAGGACCCTTAACTATTAGACACAATATTCTCAAATCTACTTGGGGATCATTTCAACAAATTGTACAAATTGTCAACAAGTGAAAGACATAATTTCTTGTTAGATTTTGCGTATACTATCTTTATTTTAGTTAGAATTACTTTATTTTTTTCTTTCTTTAATTGGTCAAGTTGATCTTTTTGTTAATAAAATAATTGTAGTAGTTCAAACCTAGGAATCATTGGGGGCTTAAATTGTCTTTAAAAAGAAAGAAAAAGCAAGAAAATGAGTGATGTAATAATAATAATAATGTAACGTATCTCGAGGAGTTGATTTTAAAACGGAAAAAGAAGAGTTAAAAGTTGACAAAGGTGAAGATATTGGGAGGGGTGTTGTACAAGTAGTTGGGTGGATTGTCAACTTTCAAGTTGAAAATAAAGGATAAATTGAAATTCAAAGATGTATTTGAATGTAAGTTTTACTTGAATAAATTTTAAAAATTGTTACTAAAAGTCATTCTTTAATTTGAAATACTTAATTATAAACTATAGTAGTCCATTTAATGATCACCAATGGAAGACATCTCTTGTTTTTCAAATCTGATTAATGATATCGCTGCTTAGAGTTCAGTAAATTACATAAAAGACTCGAAATTCAAATTCGAAATCAATTAGTAAAAATTTACATATTCTACTCTATCTCATAGTAGTGCAATAGAGCCTATATTGTCACAAGATTAACCAAAACTTCACTCCATAAACAATAAAAGCCATAAAATAAAGCAATGAAGCATTGACTTTGAAGCTGGATCCCACTTTATGTTGGCTTGCTAATTAAGAGTTGAGGTTTCAATAATTATGAGGGCATTTTTACACTCCAAAAACATTTCTTCAAAGTCAATCTACTTCATTTTTTTTTCTTTCTTTTTTTTTTTTGGTTGAGAAATGCTTTTCTGTCCTAGGTTTCTTATTCTCAATCCCAAAAGGATTAATTTTGCCGAAAGCAATAGTTTATCTTTTTTCTCAAACTTAGGTTAGTGATAAACAACTAATTAATGGAAGTATGCGTTCTTTTATTGTTTTTTTTCTCCGATCGCACACTTTAACTGTTTTATGTGATATAGTTTTGTTAGTACAATCTTATATCTTTTCTCTAGTTTTTAAAAATGAACCTTTTTTAACGTACGTGAAAAAATATTACTTTTGTTGTTTCAATTTATATGGCGTTGCTCTACTGTATACAAAATTTAAACAAATACAATACTTTTTGATCCAAAATATGTCCATGAATCATCACATTGAGAATTTAAAAAAATTTAAATTATTTTTAAGTAGAAAAATATGATATTATTCAAAGAAAGGTTTAAAAGAAAAATTCAAAACATAAAATAAAAAAAAAAATGTCATAATTAGTTAAGAGTACGACAGGGTAAAAGAACGACAACTAATTGGAATTCGACAAGTTGATTTTCTTGTATAACACTAAAACAAGGGAATTAATCAACATTTAACCAGAATATGAAGTCATTGACTGAGAATAAATAAACATAAATGGACAGTAATTGTTAACCTAATTACTTACATGTATATCTCCAGTGTGAAATATTATTCTTAAATGGGTTTTAAAGTAAGATTTTAATACACATATCGAAGTAAAAAATCAAAAAAATATCTACACTATTGAAAATGACCAGGGCAAATATTGAGTGGTCAAAACACTCTAATGAATTAAAGTCGTTTCATATTTTGGAAACTTCTTTGACTTTTCATTAGTATTTGGAGTTCACTATAATTTTAAACGAGTCAAATCCGCGTAAACTTAAAATATATCCTACTTCCTAGCACAAATTATATATTTTTTTGTGCTTCCAATTTATTTCATAAAAAAAAGTTTTTTTTTTTTAAGAAAAAGACTTGGGTTTTGATGATTGTGACAAGGTTAAATATGCCACAAAAAAAAATAAAACGTGTTTGAGAAATTTGCAGATTATATAGAATTCATGGTTTCAATATAGGACGTAATTATTTAGAGCCCGTTCGGATTAGCTTTCAAATCGGTTGAACCTATTTTTTAAGTAGATTTTTGATTTGTAAAAGTATTTGACAAATATAAAAGTAATTTAAAATAAGTCAAAAACTGAAAGCAGGTCTCCCCATAGTTTGTATTTTTTACTTAAAAGTCATTTCATACTTTTTATTTTTAACTTAAAAGCTACTTATTTTTAAGCCAATTTACACGGGCTCTTATTATCTAACTTGTTTTTTGGGTTTAAAATATATAGAAGTTAATATTATAAATAGTAAGTAGAAGCAGACGTAGAATTTTGACTATCCATTTATCTGAACGTAAAAATTCTCATCCAACATGTAGATTTATATTAAACAATTTACCAAAGTTTTACTATAAATATACAATCTTGATTCATAACTACAGCAATACAATAATTTTATTACTAAAAATCTTTATAGTTAAAATCATAAATCTGTCTCTAGACCCGCCATATATAAAATAGGTTAATACTAAAAATCTCTCATGTATCTGTAAGAATTAATTATTAATATGACCTAAATTTAACATCATAAGAGGTAATTTTTTCACTTATTTCAACTGTTTATAAACTAATTATAGAGGTGATTTCAGTTTTCACATAAAGAAACTTTTCTCTCTAAAGTTGTTTGGTTGGGGAAATAATTAAAAAAAACTAGATTTTTTTTTTCAAAATGGTTGTTAAACTCGAGATGATACAATAGTAATAATAAATAAATAAAAAGTCATAATGGAGTATTATTAATGGGTGAAATATTGTTAGTTGACCATTTTCAATCCCCATGTTTGAAAATTAGCCATTGTCCATCTGTTATTGAGATTCGTTGAAATAATCGTGCTTTTATTTTATCGGCATAAAAGTTATTTCTAGAAGCGAATATATATCAAATATATTTAAACGATTAATTTCATAAATCGAAAAAGCCTAAGTATAGATGAAGAAGTACGTAAATTAAGAAAACCACTAACATTTGTTTTGTAGACATCAAGGTGAGCCTATTACACTAGCTGATAAGTTATAGAGCTTCATCAATAGAATTTGAAACTCTATAATAATGATTATTTCTTAATTACATAGACGAAAAATAACTAACCTCAAATTTACCTGTATAATGGTGGTTTGAGCATGCCTACTTGTGTTATGTAAGTCAATATTAACCAAATTTGTTGTAACTTGGCCCATACTGTGCCAAATTGTGAAAAGATGGATCCTCGATAAAAAGTTTGGTATCCTACAATGAGTTAGGTCTCCACATTATCTCAAATCTTTCAATGTTAGTTATGTTAGTTACTTTACTAGGTCTTTTTTTGATCCCTCGATATCAATAGTGTTTCTATTTATCTTCAACGAATAGCCCTAACTTATAAACTTTGAGATAGATTATTGATTTGTGCTTTAATATATTGAAAAATGTAAAAAATAACTATAGTTGATTGTACTATTAGATTTAACTCTTAGTTTGGTAATTATATAGGGATGTCAATCAGGTGATTGGGACTTGACGCCTAAATTTTTATCTCGTCTTGCTCTGCATAATAGAATTTACTCCCAAACACTTTTATTTCAATCAAGGTGAATAATATAAAATGAAAGAGACCAACGTGCGTATACAAAAAAAAAAAATCCTAGGATTGATATTAAGCATAGATGTTTTTTAAAAACATGTGCGTATATAATTCAAATGTCTAAGAAATAGAATATAAAACAAATAGGAGACGTGAAAAGCATTACATTGGTCAAAATTGTAATATAAAGTTGACTTTCTTAGATGTATTATATTATATATACATATTTCTCATACATTAAAAAAAAAGAAGGATGCGCATATTTAAGCAAGCATAATTCTATGTCAAATACCTCTTTGTAGATCAATAAGCTAATAAGAAATGAGAGGCCATGTTGTATATTTTAACGATTTAATTGATGCTTATTGTTTAGTATTAGAAACAAAATAATCATTGGAAGACTATTTATATAATAAAATACTAAATAATTAATTTGGTCAACTATTTAGGTGAAGATCGATTTCTGAATAATTATGGAGTTGAACCATTCAATCATCTAGTTTTAAAAGGGCAAAATTGTATGAAATAAGAAACTATTAATTTAAAATAGATGCTATAGCCATAGTTTATTTTATTTATAATTCGTAGCAAATATCCCATTTTTTTTGTCATCAATTAATCATTTTATACATTTCGGTATGACATGTATAAAATGTGTTTGCATAAAGCGAGAGAAAAGTATATATACAAATACAAATATATATATTTTCGTCTTATACACTTATAATTATACAAATACCGATCTTATCATATAAATTACAATGTATAAATGAATTTATACAAAATTGAATAATTTGTATAAAATTGGTATATCTAGTGAATTATGCAAATCAAAAGTTTCATAACAAATATAAAATTTGTTACGAAGCGCAATTAAGCAAACTATATGTAAAACATACAAATATAATTATTATGTTTGCTAAATGTGAAAGTTGCTATTTTAAAAAATATGTACGAAGTGTATAACTTATGTCAATTTGAAACTATATATACACCTATAATATATATGTTGCGTATATTTTGATCATATTGATAAACTATGAAAGATATATAACCGTAACTTTCTCCAAATGAAAATGGTAAGTGAGGCAGAAAACCTAGTTCTACTGAGAATGGGCCTGGCCTTTTTAGACTTATCAGATGTTTATACAGATGCTGACATAATCCAATACACAATATACCATCTTAGAGAAAGATGGGCCCACGAGAGCTCAATTTGGGCCCATCTATGTATATTACTCCTTAATTGGACTTATCTATAGGCCCAAATAACATATTTGGACTCTTGTCAACTTTAGCATGAGAAATGTACGGGCTAGCCACTTCTTGAATTAATATTTGAAGAAATATTCTGTATTTTAAAAGTAATATAATATTATGATACTATCAAGAATTTTGAAATTCGAAATTTGAAAATGTGAAATTCGATGATAGTGTCACTAATATTATTTGATGTAGGAAATTCATGTATTTCAAAAAATAATGCTTTTTAAAAAATAATTTTTAAGCCGATGATATCTTACCTGATTCGGAAAATAGCTATTTTAATTGTCCCTTTCGACCAATTGATGAATTAGTGTGGTTAGTTGATATATTACTTCCACTGCCAGATAATAAACAAACTCAAAATATTGTTTGAACTTAGATTGTTAACTTTAATATCGATTTCATTATTTACGTCTCTATATCTTCTATTCTTTGGAATAGTAGTTGATTAGGTAACAAAGACTAATTAATTGATTAATTAATTATGTATTGCTTATTAATCCTTTTAATTCTCAAGTGGTGAAGCTCTTAAAAGTAATGGAATGCACGATTTAGGGATCTAATTTAATCTATTACCAGAAAATCACATGTTTAATTTTATAATTTTTTTTCGAGTATATATATGTAAGGTTGAATTTGAGCCAGTCTTTTTTTTTTTGGGCAAAAATTGTCAAACCACTATGCCCAATTAAGTTGATCAAGTTTTTTTTTCTTGTTTTATTATTCAAAAAACTTGAAAATTTCATATTGGAGAAATTAATAATAGGAGAAAAATGAAATTCAACAAACTTATTGGTAAAGCATGGCTTCTGTCATCTTTGTTTATCAACTTTATTGTTTTTGTGTATTTTTTTTTTCTATTGTCTGATATCATATAGTCGTGGCTTTATAATTAAATATGATATAAGAACATGCTCACTTTACTTGAAAAACACATTAAAGAGATATATATTACCAATTAGGGTTGGACATAGTTTGGGTCAAATTGAAATCCATACTAAAATTTCTCTTTTTATTAATTTTAATTTCTTGAACTCATAAATTCCAAAAAAAATTAAAAATTAAAATTTTCATATTCAATCTGAATTGTTGGAACACCTTTCTCTAATAACAATAATTCAAATGTCGAATTCGTTCTGAGTATTGCAATTTATTTTTGCTCAAAGAGTAAGATGTATAAAGTATTAATCACAATCACATGTAGATTAATATTCTAAGTATGTAAATTGCTGTCACTATTTCACATTACACTATGTCATCCAAATAAAATCTTAAGCTTTACTTGAAAGATCCCATAAAATCGGGTTAATTATGAAAATTGGGACAATTTGTTTGACTCTAACATAATTTAAATTAGTTTGGAAGAAGATTCAAAAAACTATTTCTTCAGATAACGTGGCCCTAGGTACATTGTCTGATTTAATAACGTACACCAAATCAAACATAACATAAGAAATAGTTTTAACATAACTAATACGAACAATTATTAATACATCATATTCAATATTATTCTTATACACCTTATCAAAATAGAAATGAATTCATCGTATAACATATAAGTCTAAGTGAATTAAATACTGATATCTTTCTATAAACACATAAATATAAACATTACACGTCTATTAATTTATTATACAAACAAAAACGTTACACGTCTATACATTTATAATACAAACAATCGATGCGTATATATTTCTATCGAGTTGCACACATAATATACCTTAGGATCCATTCTTAAGTAAGTAATGGCCCATAAAGATTCATCGATGTATGGGCAACTTTCACATATAACAAACAAAAAATTCATATTTGTATGCTATAGCAAACTTTGCATAATTGCGCTCCATAGCAAACATAAAAACTGGATAATTCGCTATACATATACAAGTGTATAATTCGCTGGCCTATTTCGCTGCATTTGTATAATTAGCTTTACATACAGTTGAATCGAATTAAAATGTATGTATATTGAATAATTATAAGTGTATAGCAAGAAGATATATGTTTTTCTCGCTTTATACAAAAACAGAAACACAATATATACACTTCTGTTGTATAAAGCTAGAAAAAATTGTATTTCACTGCAATTGTATAATTCAAAATTGTATAATTCTTTGGCCTTTTTCTCTGCAATATTTGAAGTAAAATGTTTGTAAATTGTATGATTAAGTGTATAACACAAAGATATACATTTTGCATGTGTATATACAATTTTCTCTCGCTTTATACAAAACGAAAACAGAAATTATACACTTCTGTGTATAAAGCGAGAGAGGCGAAAATGAGAGAGTGGCGAGCGAGACTTTTGGGAGAGAGACGCCTGACAAATTTTTGCCAACATTTGCTATGGAGCACAATTAAATCAAACCCTAGCTATTCCATTTAATTTAGGTTATTAATTTCCTATTATATACAATTTTCCCTTGATGTATCCACCTTTAATTTGCGATAAATTATGGTCCAACTGACTTCTATATCACAACTTGATATTTTTGTTCAATTAAAAGAGACCGCCAATTTCTCGATTTTTTAAATTTATTTATACTTAATTTGACACATTATCCTTTAAATGATAATAAATAGAAAAAACGTCACCTAAACATTAAAAAATATATGATACTTAGTAGCTGAGATAAAATAAATATAAAATATTAAATTATTTTTTTTATTTCTTA
Organism: Solanum lycopersicum; assembly: GCF_036512215.1. Taxonomy (NCBI): domain Eukaryota; kingdom Viridiplantae; phylum Streptophyta; class Magnoliopsida; order Solanales; family Solanaceae; genus Solanum; species Solanum lycopersicum. Next base: position 65,067,031 of record NC_090803.1, on the reverse strand, counting down.
AACTAAACGAGTAAAGTTAGACGAATATATTTAATATATTGAATAAATAAGACTGATGAGAGGATTATTATAGTCTCCCATCCTTTTATGTTTTACTATAGGCTGGTGGGCAAATGGGATTTGCCAAGCTGTAATGGATCGAAAGGATAATACTGAGATAATATCAATTTAAATATCAATGGATTCTCTATTATTTCTATCAATTAAAGATATTAACAAGTTCTAAGCCTAACAAAACAAAAAATAAAATAAAAAATTCTCTTTTTATTCATTTATTACTACTACAATAATGGAAGCAGTTTATTTAATTTATCTTTTTGTTTCGTTCACATGGTGTCTGAATCTGAATCTTCCTCAACACATATAACCTATTATTTAAATTGTTGTTAAGAGGCTTGCTTTAGTAGGTGACATTATTAATAAGACTAAACGTAAAATGATTATTGGATATAGTGATGGAATGAATCGAACGTGATAATTAATTCCTCTTTACGTAATAAAATGAAAGATATTTCAAATATTATCATATAAATAACACAGATATGATTGTGAAAATATTGATTGGTATTACTGATATTTTTACATAGTCAATATTTATTAATTATAAAATTTTAGGACTCAAATATTAATTAGTTTTTCATCTTTGTAATTTATAAATAGTATCTTTTCCACACTTATATAACAACAATATCAGTGGCGTAGCCGCATAGCGTCAAGGGTGTGCACATCCTTAACATAATTTAGATATTCTTTAAAAATTATTTAGCTTCGCTACTGAATAATAAATTTACATTCCCATGTTTGAAAGTCATTCAATTAAAGAGAAAAATCAATCCCCGCTGCCACCCCTGTCAAAAGTAGAGTTGCGATTTAAAGTTGTAGATTTAAAATTATCTTTCTTTTTTAAGATTGAAATTATCTTTCTTTTTAAGTCATCATATTTTAAATTAAATAAATATTTAATAATTTTTTTAAAATAATATAATATAAATATATAATTACAATCCTAACTTATAACTCTGCCCCTACTTTTCGTCAAGCTAAGAACTTCAATTATCACATAACCTTTTTTCTTCCTTTTGCTTCTTTTTCTTTCATCCCAATTCTCATCTTTGTTAGATCTGACTTTTGCACAACTTTCTTATATTTATATATATAAAATAAAAATGATAAAAACATAAAGCCCATGTATTACACATGATAGTTGCGTCTTCCTTTTTTTATCTTTTTCACCGTGGTAGGTTTGCCTCTCCCAAGAGTAATTTTGTGTTCAACAAACTTGTCACGCTTTTCCAAGTTGTTTCCTATATTTAATTCCACTTTCAATACATTAAATAATTAATAAATATTGAATTTTCATCTTTGTAATATTTTGATAGTTATCCATCCTATTTTATATCTAGTTGGTAGGATAAAACTTCAGGAAAAATCACTAAAGTATAGGCTTATACCAAAAAAAAAACCTCACTTTTTTTTCAATTACATAAATTCATTTAATTATATTTATATCTTGCTTACACAAATCCAATAGAAACTCATCAGAATTATCAGCTTGGATGCGGTAGTTAGGATTTTAAGGTCGTGGGTGCTTTGTAAAAAATATGTATTAATAATGAGATTCAAACCTTGGTACAACAACACTAAAAGAGTTTTAAGTATCCATCCTAAAATCATTTAACCAACTATATGATTTATTCATTGAGTGCTCTATGTTATTTTTATACAAATATCTATCGATTTCTACACAAATATATATATATTTTATAACAAAGTTAATGAATGCTCGAGAACCCAGCAGACACCACGTGAGTCTGCCCTTACTTGCATGCCAGATAATCTTTAGTGGTCTACTTATTTTGCATTAAAGATAATTAAACTCATTTAACCATTAACCATAATGTCAGAATTTATCTAATTTAAATCTAAATCAAATTACTCTCGACATTAAATAAAAACGATGTTTTATTACTCTATATTTATGAATTTAACCATTAGAAGAGAATAGCAATTACTTAAAGATGAAATGTGCTCAAGTAAAATTTACAAACAATCAAAATCATAATTTATGGATACTTGAAGGACTAAAAATGCTAATTACCTTTCCAACTACAATCCTACTCGATCTTCTCCTCCAAGAAATACGTACATATTCAAATACCTTTATTTTAAAAAATAAATAAAATATTCCACTTTTTAGATACCAATTGTCGAAAATACCCTTTTCCCTGCCTTTATAGTACAGTTGTTTCTCCACTACTTCCCATCTTCTTTTTCCATACCTCAACTAAAACAATCAAACATGGCGATTCATCTCTCCGCTCTAACAATCTCGATCCTCGTAATGGTCGTGTCCTCCGCCGCCGTAACATCGGCGGCGGCAGAGGACATGTCGATTATAAGCTACAACGAAAAACATCACACGATCGGCGCCGGTCGGACCGATGACGAGGTCATGTCTATGTACGAATCGTGGTTAGTTGAACACAAAAAAGTGTACAACGCTTTGGGAGAAAAAGATAAACGGTTCCAGATCTTTAAGGACAACCTTAAATACATCGATGAACATAACGCTATGCCGGAGAAAAGTTATAAGCTCGGTTTGACTAAGTTTGCTGATCTGACCAACGAGGAGTATAGGTCGGTTTATTTGGGTACGAAGCCGGATGCTAGTCGCAGGTTGTCGAGTAGACAAAGTGATCGGTATGCTCCGAAGGTCGGAGATAGGTTGCCGGAATCTGTTGATTGGGTGAAGAAAGGTGTGCTTGTTGGTGTTAAGGATCAAGGACAATGTGGTATGTGTACCTCTTACTTGTTTTTGTTTCACTTTTTATTACTTTATTTGTTTTCGGAAAAGCATTATGACTTTTGTTGATTATAGTTGATAGTGTTTTTTTATTAATTTATTTATTTATATGAATCTGATATACTTCATGTGCTACTATATAAATTTCAAACAAGAGTAAAGTACAGAATAATGAAATGAGCTTATGAAAATGTAGGATCCATATTACTTTGTTGTTTTGATTCATCCAATTTTTAGATGGGTTGATATGTGATAAAAATTTAACCCAGTTCCAAATTAGTGAATATTGATTTGCTAAGAGAAAACATTAATCCATTTAAATAATCAAATAATACATCTTGAGTTATGCTAGTTCAATTCAAATAACTTTTGGACTGATGCTTTACTAAGTCTATCTATTTTAAATATTTAAGTCAGCTTATATATTTGACACCTGATCCGAATTTTGATCCTTTATTAGTTATCAGGGAAAAGAATTAGAAATATATTTGAAATTTAATCGAAATTGTTTAATATGATATTAAAATTTGGAATGAATATTTTATTTGTACACTATTTAATAATTTTAGATAAAAAATGTTCATAAAATTTGAAATGTAACAACAATTTGGTCAAAATTGAAATATTTTTACCATTCGAATAGAAAGAGAATAATCTCATAACGAGTATTATACTTTATTTTAGATTTTTATCTGTAAAAATAAATTTCTCTAGAAACTTTAACATATAATTAACTACAAAATGAAAATGATGTTTAAATTTCTTTTCACCGTCATTATTTATGAACAACAACTGGTCAAACGTGATAACTACAAACAGCAAAACGTGCAACATGAATCATATGAATAGAAAAAGCCTATGTTATTATTCATCCGTGACTAATTTGTAATGTAAAAAGTGATGTTCGAATGTGCAATTATCAAGGGGTATTTATAAAAAGCAATTTGTATTTGTTAGAAAATTGTTTTTTTAATTAAAGTTAATGGTTCAATAATTAATATTCTCAACTCTATCATACCTAATAATTCCATTTGTTATTCTTAAATAGTAGTATAAGATTAGTTAGCATTCTCAATTACACTATCGGTTGGGGAGGAGACAAAATCATATGGGGTTGGATATATTTGTTTAACCCAATTGGAAATATTCTAAGTAAATATTTCCGTTTTATCGATGCTACTTTGCTGGCTTTGATTTCCAATATTTTAAATTTAAGACTATCTTTATTTAAATTTTAAAATAAATAAACAAATTCTCTTCGTATCTAAGTCAGTCTATTGGATTTGTCCAAACTCAATTGCTTTATTTTAAACTCTATATTTATATTATAAAAATCAGTAAGTATAGTAGACGTCATTGTCCTAGAATTTAGCTGTGTGTTATATTATGTTGGTAGAAGAAGGATTTTAATTTAGACGTTTGGAAAATGAAACAGGGAGTTGCTGGGCTTTCTCAGCAGTTGCTGCCATTGAAGCAGTAAACAAAATAAAGACTGGAGACTCGATCTCTTTATCCGAGCAGGAGCTAGTAGATTGTGATACTTCTTCTAACAATGGTTGTGACGGTGGTCTCATGGACTATGCTTTTGAATTCGTTATCAAAAATGGAGGACTAGACACTGAGGAAGATTACCCATATACTGGCGAGGATGGAAGATGTGACCTAACAAGGGTTAGTACCGCGTTCTTAGTCTTGAAGGACTTATGGAAATGAAACTAATATACTTTCAAGTTATCACAATTAAAGATCTTGTTTGAAACAATTGCAGAAAAATGCCAAGGTTGTCACCATTGACGGGTATGAAGATGTTCCTGCTAATGATGAAAACGCAATGAAAAAGGCTATTGCAAGTCAGCCTGTTAGCGTTGCTATTGAAGCTGGTGGCAAAGACTTCCAGCACTATAAATCGGTAAATAATCTTTACTTCAGACTGGCCTAGTCGTTAATAAAGATGTCTTTTGATTGAATTAGGTAGTGTTCTTGTTTCAATCAATAATCTAATTACGTACCTAACCAACACGATTTTTTGTATTGAATTTACATCGTATGATCATATTCTCATGCCTCAGAGGTAGATTTAGATGGACATGATCAATTGTTCCGTAATATTTTAGGCACAAAACATTTAAGTGAAAAGCACAAATATTTCCATAATTTCAAAAGAAGGGTTAAGAATGTTATATACATGTTAAATTTAAATCTTGAACTCGTCTATGCTCCAGGGCATCTTTACTGGGAAGTGTGGCGCAGCAGTGGACCATGGTGTGGTTGCAGTGGGATATGGTAGCGAAAATGGCATGGATTATTGGATTGTGAGGAACTCATGGGGTGCTTCCTGGGGAGAACACGGCTACCTCAGGATGCAGCGTAACATTGCTAACCCAAAGGGTTTGTGTGGTATTGCTACAGTTGTTTCTTACCCTGTCAAGACAGGCCAAAATCCCCCGAAACCAGCTCCATCTCCTCCATCGCCAGTCAAGCCACCTACTACTTGTGATGATATGTACAGTTGCCCATCAGGAACAACGTGTTGCTGTGTCTACGAGTACTATCACATGTGCTTTGCTTGGGGTTGCTGCCCTATGGAAGGAGCTACTTGCTGTAAAGACCATAACAGTTGCTGCCCACATGATTATCCTGTCTGCAATGTTAAAGCCGGCACCTGCTCAATCGTAAGTGATCCATCCCTACTTTGTAATTGTATGACGCACACAATATAATCATTTCCTTTATTAACGCGATTGTGTTTTTGTCTCTACAGAGCGAGAATAACCCTCTTTCAGTCAAAGCAATGTCACACATTCTTGCCAAACCTATTGGATCCTTCAGCAATCAGGGAATGAAAAACACTATCTCTTGAAGTGTCTCCAATGGGAATGCGCAAATTCGCAGTGAATTTGCAAAACCTCATTTCCAGCTGAAAGTTTATAGTTATAGGTGATTCCAAAAGCAGAGGATAACAGAGTTGCTGCTGATTTCTGTATAGTGCTTCTTTAGTGCTTGTCACACAATGCACTAGAACAATATTGAAACAAGATTTCATTGTTCTGCTGTTTCTGATTTATGTAAATATTTCCTTTATTTCTTCATCAGGGATGACTATCTGCTACTTTCACAATGCAGTTTATTATTCCATGTGATGCTTCTACTTTCATTTCACTAATAATATCAAAGACTATTGATAAACTCTCTTTGCTATTATATAAGCTATCATAAATTATTTGTCATTTTAGTAATTAAATATATTATTTTTCATTTTACCGGTTGTAGTAACTGTTGTTCTTGGATAAAACAAACGTTTCAATTGTGGGGTGATGACACATAAATAGAGTAAATATTGAATAAAAAAGAGATTATGTATACATAAACATGGATGATCATATTTTCAAAATACTAGGTTCAGATCAACTAAGTTATTTTTCATATCAAAAGTACTGAATTTCAGGTGAACTAGGTGCAAGTATCCTCTTTATTTGGTAAATTTATGGTTCATGCACTAATTCCAATAATTTATCCTCTGAGCATGAAGCCTATATATGTTAATGCATATTCATCAGATTATTCCATCCAAAAAATAAAAGTTCCAATTATAGCCAAACCACATATTTAGCATTTTGCTAGTAATTTTTTTTCTTTAATTATGGATTTTCTAATTCTTGCTTCTTCCACCACAAGAACAATTGAACAAGTACAACTCTAGGTGATACAATATCGAAAATGAAGGTGAAGATGAAAACGATATTATTCAATCTCAGCAAGAAGTTACAATATGCATGTGAAGAGATACTGTTAATGTTGATGTTTGTTTTTCTTCTGTTTTACTTAAGGTGGATCACAAACCATAACTATCAACATCATCTACTAATCACAACTCGAAGCACAAACAAATTGAACAAACAAATATTCATATTAGCAGGACAAAGCAACATGGCAGGGCAAGGAGGTGTACACAATTTTACATGGGATGGTGTAATACCTCGCGAATGTCAACCTAATTCAAACAATATTCTTCGATTAAGTGTAACTACCAAGTGGGAAATTGCACATGAACCTCTTAATTACGCGGTTGATTGTCTTCATAATTGTGGAGTTGGTCCTGGAATGGCATTTGCTAATGCAATTCTTAAACAAGATCCAAATTTTGGAGTTATTGGTTTAGTACCGTGTTCTAAATCAGGTACTGGAATACATACTTGGATTCGTGGAAATATGCCTTATGATCAATTGATAAGTAGAGCTAAGTTTTCTCTTAAACATGGAGGAACAATTAGAGGGTTATTGTGGTTTCATGGTGAAAGTGATACAAAGGACAAGTATACAGCAAGATATTATAAAGCCAAAGTGATGAAGTTCATTCAAGATTTACGCGATGACTTGAAATCTCCTCTGCTTCCTGTTATTGTGGTAAACAATATATACTTCTTTTACTATTCTTCTTCATAACAACTTCTGTCGCTAAACAACAACTAAACCTCAACTAATCATACTTAACGACAAATTTGTGAAGTCTATTCAAAAAATCATGTTAGATACTGGCTATTTTAGCGATCAATTTCATAACTAATTCCTTTTATTTGTGTAGTATAGTTAGGTTTCATTCTATTATTATGCTTGCAAGTTGCAACTTTTCTTGAAAAATTGAGCCTATACATGCTTTTGAACAAATTCTTAGCTTTAGTGATGGTATAAGATCTAATTTGGAAATTTTAGTGTACTAATATTCTCTTTCATATTCACTTTCAAGTGATTTTCGCACACTAACAAAAAAACTGTGAACTACATTGGATTTTCTTGGAATTTAGTATGAAAATTTAAAGAAAACTTATTTTCATGTAATTTTTTAGAAAAATCCTCATGTAATTTATATAAGATGATAATCCTTAGTTACCACGAATTTAATTTAGGTATATTGGCGGTGTTATATGTTATCATATGAAAAGTCTTGATATGAAGAGTTACATATCGTTGTAGGTCAATTTCACCGGATGTGGTAAAAAAAACATATATTGTTAACATACATAACTTAAAACTCAATTGAAACAACTAGAATTCCTTTTCAATTTTCTTAAACCTATATGCAATAACATGTTGAATTTATTTTTTTCAATTGGTTATAATAGGTTGTTTAGTGAATTTTTATTTTTATTTTGTAGAAAAGTAAACTAAACTATTCTATTTTACAGGTTGTTCTACGTTATCCAAAAGAACCATTTGATAGAAAATTTAAATTTGTAAATGTAGTGAGACAAGCACAGATGGATATTGATCTTCCAAATGTAATAAAAGTGGATGCTAATGATCTACCAGTTGAATCAGATGGGCTTCATCTCACAACTCAAGGCCAAATCCAACTTGGTAATAGGATGGCTCAGGCTTTTCTCAACACCAAATTTCAATCTCTTAAATATGATTCAAACAAGATTTATCATATGAATAGCTAGTTGTTTCGGCCTATGTTGCTCGAACCCTCTAAAAATGTTATTAGGTATGTGTCAGATTGTCCAAAATTAAGTAGAGCAATTTTGAGAAGCTACGACATGGGTGTGACAAAATTTTTTGAGAAATTCCTGCAATGTAGATCCCACTCCACTTTTTCTTTGTTAAGATTGTTCCTTTTGATACTACATTATTCGTATCGCCTTTTGGCCTACTTGTATGTATTCGTGATGGTACAAGTTACATAATATACTAATATTTTTTAACCTGAATTAGGAAAGACGAGTTAGAATTTGAAATTTGTGGTTTAATATTCCGACTCTTTTAAATTACCGGATACTAAATGAATAATTTGTATATATAACATATTTGATAAATTTCTTAAGATAAATACATATTCAGACTAAAGCTACCATTACTAAAAAAGCACCAATATCCCTTTGAACTAAGAAATGTCGAATGATTATTTTAATAGATATTTTGATTGAATTAATGAAGAAATAAATAGAAATAGAAGCTTTTTTACATGAAAAATAATGAAGTTTTTCGGTATTTCAGTGAAAATCTGTTTTTCACCATTTGACATTCTAGTGAGCCGGTTTGATAAAAAATGAATTCAAAACGTGTTAACAAAAGCCTCTATAACCTGTAAACTGTACTCTAATTATGCACTCTCTTACGTGAGTAACGTTTTCGTAACATAGGGACCCTTTGAAAGAGCATATATAAAAACAACACGTATTATTAAATCAGTACTCACATTTTCATGGAATTTAATTAGCATCTTGTCCCCAAAATAGTGTAAAGGAAAAAAATATCAAGGCTAGGGACCATCCATACTGTCTTTGTGCTACAACTTTCTTTGCTTTGTCTCCCTATTTCTTTTTTATTGTTTTAATTACTTTCCAAGATTAGCACTCATATATCAAAATTACTTCCTAAATATAGAATCTAATCTTCAACTTTGCTTCCCTAATCTATACTAATTATCCTCCTAGCATTTCCAATTAGTAAAACTGTACTTACTTATCGTTTCATAAGAAACGTGTAAAATGAAAGTGGACAACTAATATAAGACGGAACACACGGAATACTAACACATTTATTTAGCGAATGCATTGGTCCAGAGCTGGTCCTTTTTAATAATTTGGTGTAACTGTATTTTTTTTATTTTAATTAGAAAAGTGGGAAACAACTAACAAGTAGGGCAAAGATCAACATCGAGCTGATCTAACCATTGATGTGATATGTAGTAATTAAATTCTTGAATGGAAGGACAGTAGCTGACAATTCATTTAGGGGAACTCTTTCAAAGGACAATAATTTTCTTCCCTTACCTTACTTAGAACCTTAGACTCGGGGCGGAGCTACGATTAATTTATATATCGTAAATATACCTTACACTACATAAAAAATGATCATTAACGGCAGTAAATTCTTGATTGTCGTTAAATATGTATTTTTAGCGACAATTAACACTCTTTGTATATGTCCCTAAAACCTTTAGCAACATTAGTTCTAATGACACTTAACTGATGCCGATAAAGATTTTCACACTCTTTATTGTTTTTTTATAGTGTTATCCATGACATATAAATTATTAATTCCAGCGTGATCACAAGCGAGGCCTAGAGGGGTGGGGTGTATGTAGACCTGGATTCCAGAGGTTGTTTCCTATGACTGATTTGCATAAAATGCAATGACATAATCTTACAATGATTTATTGATATTAAGTGCTCTGATAAAAATTATTGAGTTCACGTGAATCTATGGATGTCGTGTAGATCCATCTCCACATACAAAAGTAAATCCAAACAATATGTTCACATTTCTTAGAAAGTGTATATCCAATAAATAATATGAACAGAACAAATTGCTAAAGATTACTATGTCATTACCATATAAACATATAACTCAGTACCTTATCAACAAGTTAAAGCTAATTAACAACCACTAAAAGATCCCTATGTAATTAGACTCTTTGCAGTTTGTTACTTACACTAAACTGCAATTAATTTGGATTTGGAGCAGCCCCTCCGTTTCCTAATTGTCTAAAACCAACCTCAACTACCTTATTTTCCAGGCCTAAGTTCTGGTTTAAGGAAAATTGATCATTTTCCTCATCTGTCTCAAACTTCAAATGGCCTAATTCATCGACAACCTTGACATCCTTGCTTGTAGTGTTCCTCGTAACTCTGTCATGTAAAGAACTCATCTCATGTGCTGCATTAGCATAACAAGACGGTGCTGCTATAGGCATCGACCACAAAGGTAGACTAGCCATAGTTTGTGGGCTATTATAGCCAAAGTTGATAGACTTGAACGGAAACTCATGAACTCTTTTCGACCCAATTATCTGGTTTTTGTCATCCATTTGATTATCCGTCTCGTTAACTAGAGTGACATTGTTTGGCTTGTAAGTATATGGATGTTGGATTGGCAAAAATGGTCTCTGAATTGCATAAATACCCGGTATGCTCTGAAGGTAGCTGAATTTCCTCTGAATGTTTAATACTAGATTATGATCTTCAAATGCCTACAAGTAGTCATGAACAAGTTATCAGTGAAAACACATGAATGGCGTAGGATTAAGTAGCGTTAAGAAGGAGGAAATCGCGTCAAGTAGCAATAGATACGAGACGAGAAACACCTTGTTAAATGAGCCAAGCTGAATTATGCCTTCCCTAACAGATATAATAGCAATAGTCTGCCAAAAAAACAGAAACTTTCCTAAATTAAAATCTTTGAAAAATGACATAAAGAGTGATAATATTTTTCTCATCAGCTAAACTTTCATTACCTGAATGCCTGAATTAAACTGAACTCCCCAGGCTCTTGGTTGCTGGCAAAAAAAAAAACGCAAACACAACACTTGTAAGAATTGTAAAAGGAGGGCGAGAGAGAGAGTCGAGCCGGTTCAACTGAACTCAATATTTTTGATAGGGACATAGATATATATAACGCGAAATAAATACTAAATTTTGAGCTGATAATCTAAAAAGTTCAAATCTTGAGTGAGGAGGAAATGAGGACTAGTGGTGCTTACAGCTTCAATAGACATATTCCATGAGCAAGTAAAGTTTGAATCTTTTTCATTTGGGGCATCTTTAGACACCCATCTGTGACTATTATCTGCTGCAACTTTGCCCACCAATCTGAAAATTTTATTACAAAGTTTAATACTTGTACGTAATGTAATTTTAGCTCATTCTACTTATCAAACCAGAAAATGAAATATCTCACCCTTCACCAAAAGAATAAACCTCATGAGACATTTTGAAGAAGATTTCAGGACCAAAATTTATCGTTACATGTTCCCTTTTCGATCTTTCACATTCATAAAAGTCACAAAAACCATCTTCCCAAACAAGAATCCTGAAATAAAATCAACTCAAATTATTAATAAAAATCACAAATACTACTAGTTCAGATGAACCTTAGTAGCTCAGTTGGTTGACTGTCCCGTAACTCCAATTTACAAAAACAAATACTCCTAGTATTAATATCATTACCAGTTTCTCTTGTTCCCTTTAGCGCGATCAAGCAAGCCTCCTCCATGATCCCATCTGCAACAAAAATCAAGAACAATTTACTAACACTATTCTTAGTAATGTCCAAATTTTGATTATTAAAATGTGCTTACTTAGGTGGAGGATAATTTCTTGGGACAATTCTCCAGAAAACAGCATAGACCCACTCAGAAGCATTAGAAGAAGAGTCAGAGCAAGTACAGACACTTCTAAGTGTATGTTGTAACAGACAATTTAGCATGGGGAGTCCACCTTCCATTTTCTCTCTTTTTTTTTTTTTTTGTTCTAGAGAAACAAAAAGGTGCAGAGTGTTCTACTTCAAATCACAAAAGTTGATGAGAGGAAAGAGATGATCTTTATTGCCTTTTAATATGAGTGTGTGAAGGAAACTGATGAATTTAATTGAAACATCTTACTAACAACTGTTTTTCTTGTTTTATTATACACTGAATATTTCATTCGGGTTAATAGTAAAGTTATCTTATGTATAGTCACGAGTTTGAGTTGTGAAATCAATCATTGATGCTTTATAACCAGTGGGGGGCCACCCTTTCGTTTAAAAATAACACTGTGTAGATAAGTATTTTGTTCTATATTAACGTATATACATTATCTGTTGAATCTCCTTAATTTCTTTGTGCATTTTGACCATGGTCGAATACTGCTTGAACATAGAAGGGCTTCTAACTAGGATATGATAGGCTCAATTACACTGTTAATGATGGATGCAAGGACTGTCATTCTGTCACTTTTGTGACAAAACTGACAGCTGAAAATATAAAAGCCAGTTTTAACATTCAAATAAGCTTTTATAATACTATATAATTTTTTATGTTATATAGTAGTTAGTAGGTTTTTAGGGTTATGTACTACTATTGCTTTCGCAATGAATATTAACCAACTTTTTGTTCCGTTATAGACCACAAACCTACCCTCTCCTTCCTTTTTGAGATATCAATAGAGCATTTTATTCATCTTCAAAGTTGAGGGACCCCTCTCAACAATTTCCTTCGATTTGTGTGTACTTCAATTATTATATTGAATATCTACTATCTCACACTAGCTAGCATAGGTATAGCTTTGTCTCACTCTGCTTAGAGAAATGAGTAAGCATATGATCAGACTGCAACCCTCTTTTTAAGATTAATAATATCAGCAAATCATCTGTACAAATTGGCAACCCCCAAAAGATTCCCAAGATTTGTACTTGGGATAGAGTCTGGCAAAATAAATGGTGGTCCTCCACCAATCTTCTAAAGTAATTGGCATTACATTCATAATGAACAAAGCTGAAAGTGACCCATTTCCCCTTTTAAATGCAACCATTCATTTTATACATTGCATCACTGTACAGACTACAAACTACTAGGCTTCCCTTCTACAATAATGTTATGTAGAGATAACGTTATACTCAAATCATACTGGGTTAGATAAATGCATACTTGACTTAAAGACCTAAGTATATATTATAAATGGGATAAAATTTACAAATAGCTACTATTCGACCCTCTAATTGAAAAATAACCATCGTCTTAAAAGAACAACGCATATCATATGGAAGGGAGGTCTAAAGACTTGGAAACTACAAATTGGATTGTAAAAGAGACTATTCAGGATAAAAGATTCCAATGACAACTTCTATTCGTGCCCCTAAAATTAATTCTAATCTATAACATAAACCTCTAAAAATTATATGCTTATACCATCCTTTTCCATCGTATAAAACTGCTGCATCATAGTGATAGATTTCATTTTCATTACACTAATACGGATTAGGACCAGCAGAAAACCAATGGTTAGCAGCAGTTCAAAAGTGATCAAGAAAATGTCTTCTTGTAGCGGTAAATCAAAATGAGAAATGGTATATATGACCTCAACCCTTGAAAAAGTAGTTTTCACTGCTCTGTGGTGCATGGCGATTTATAGGCAAAAATTAATATGCAGCAGTAATTGACAATTATACAAGAACTTCAACAGGGATGTGCAACCTGTTAGAAACTACTAAGGTTGAATTGAATAAGAGCGCGGTTCAAGAATGAGCTCAATATTGACATCCAGAGGCTAGCTTACAGATAAACGAAAGAATCAAGATGTGTGGCAGCTTCTAGGAGAACTAAGTTTTATAATCTAAGAACTCATTGATAATCATATATTCAATGACATAACCCAAGCTCAGAAACCTATCCGGTGAAAAATACAGCCATCTAGGCGAATTTGTATCAAAAACAAATTCATTCCCCACCATAAAAAGCTCATTCCACTTTGAACCTCAAGGTTTGGAAACACTTCTCTCATCAGTTGATGGTGCTTTCTTCCCGTAACGCTGTAGAAAAGAAGTATTTCCAATCATTTTCAGAATATTATGGTAAAGTACAGAGGTAATGCAGTCTGGCTAATGTGAAAAGACACCAACGTAATTGGAGCTAGATTTTATATGTACCTGCTTGCCAAATGTGAAGGGCACATATTTATATTTGACCATGTGCATTATTTGCCTCTTCATCGTTGAAACAAACAGTACCAACCAATAGAATAACAAAATTGGCCAAAATACAGGCACATCAAAGGCACTGAAGAATGTCAACACAAAAGCAATGCAGACTGCTTTTGATAGTGAGTACCTGCCAAGGAAAAGAAAATTATGCCAAACTACTAATTCAAGAAGATAATATTGCCAACAAATCTGGATGATGCCTACGACTAACGGAAGTACAGGCAAATAAATGAAGCGCACAATGAAAAAGTTCTGCTATATGATTAAGTGATCGACTTCAATGGGAATCCTCGGAGCGCAACGCACCCAAGGGTGTGGGCTAGTGGTTAATGAAGCAGGTGCAAACCTTGGAGATTAGAGTTCAAATACCATCCACCTTAGCTTTGGTAGGCAAGATTACCTAGTACATGTGCAAGTGGAAAGCAACACTGCATCAGGTACATAGTGGAATACTTGAGGTATGCTCAAGCTGGCCTGGACACCAAGCATCAGTTTAAAATAATAAAGCACGCAAAGATATTGCGAAATAACAAAATTCAGATAACTAAGTGTGTGTAAAGGAGGAAGGTCTAGAAGAAGTCTGCTCTGCCCTTGCACTGGCTGAAGCATATCACAGAAGCTCAAGGTCAACAATTCATATTCATCCCGGCTACTAAAACTATTACAACATCGGATCAGGAACCATTACTGGGAGAGACAAAGAACTACTGGGTGGAAACCAAATAGACTTGGTGATCAGCATGACTGGTCAGAAGCTGGTCCCCAAGTTTACTTTTCTTTTTCCAGACAATCTGAACATTTTGAAAACATGGACAGTTTGAATTAGGACATTTCCAACCTGTAGAAACTTGTAATAATTGATTGACACACTGACCATCATGATAGTGCTGGTCAACCAATTAATGTGGCTTATGAGGAACATCAATTATTAGGAAATAATCGAGTTAGGGCTGTAGCTATGAGTACTACAGACGGTCTCACGAAAGGAATAAAAGAGACTGAAGCAGGAGTTACTATAACTGTTCCAGTCAAGGATGGCTACATCATAAAACAAAAGCCAAGGACTGTGGAACTGCTGCACAGAAAAACATCGACAAAACTGCACCATAAAAACCTATATAACCTAATAGCAGGAATGGACCAACATAATCCCATGATCAGGACAACACATTTTGAATACTATCTATAATTATTAGCTGATTAAGATAAGTTGTCCCATGTAACTGAGAGCTTCCAAATAAAATCACCTAAGCTACTCCATATAATCACAGAACTTCCCCATTAAAATCACTCAAGCTAATAAGAAGCATTTATACTAGTTACATGAGTTATATTCAACTCCAGTTAAGAGACATATTGCAAGAAAAGAGAGCTCATTCGATCATTAAATTTAAAAATATCTTGAAAATAAAAATATGGTAGGCAACACGAGGATTTTATTTTAAAAAATAAATGGTACAGAAACAAGTACAGTCGATGAATAAAACAAATGACATTATTTATACAGCCAATTCAGTAAACAGATCTAACCAAGCCGTATGTCATTGCTTCATGCTCGGTGCTATCGACACATGAATTCTTATCAGTAATAATACGTGCGTTTCCTATCCATCTATTTCCTTTTTTTGTAAGTAGGATTTTTCTATCTATCAAAGTTATGTAGGCAGTACAAAACAGCTAATTGTGATACTATTAATTTATTATCCTGTCATATATGAGATCCATAATTCAAATTAGGAAAAGAGTTTTAGGGCAGAATTAGGATGCATCATATTTCCACCCTTTTTTTACAAGGGATGCAACATATTTTCATGCTTTTGAGCTTTGAGAGACTCTTCCAATAATTTGCACTGATTGAATTTAAAGAAATCAGACATCCCAAGCTATCTATCTCAATCTCACGCATAGCATGCTGCACGATGGAGAAACTAATGTTAGAGCATCCTCTTTAGTCATACGATAAAAATCTGGATTGTTGGAGTTAGTAGGTTCAAATGCTGAACGATTCAACCAATATTGCATACTAGTAGAGTGGAAGGTCAAAGGCACCACTGAAAAAAGTCCAGAAATACCAGGTCAAAACAAAAAATAAAATGTAAATTTGATGCCCAAAATGGTTTCAAGCTAATTCCGCCAAGCATTGTATCTTAAGCTTGGCTAAGGGTCATACTACAAAATAGTTTAAGAAAGTAGTTTTCCTTCTATCCACTCCGAATCTTCTATTCTTTATCAGATCCTAGATCATCATGTGAAGACCGGAATAGGTAGCAATTAGCAAACAGATCAGAAGTTTTTTTCAGTGGAGCATAAACTTCCATAACCATGAATATACAACAACATAACTAAACTCATCAACTCAACACTTCTCAGCAGATTCAAAAAATAACTATGCTGTGGAATGTACAAATGCTTATGTGAAATGCGAATTCTTAATTTAGAACATAGTATTCAGAAACCCAAAAATATAAATCTGACTTTTTAAAGCAATCCACATCTTGACAACAACACATCTTAGCATCAGATTTGATTTCCTACCAGAAATTAACCATCAGATTTGATCTCTATTCACAGAAACTATATGAAAATCAAACTGCATAATGAGATCGCAAAGCAGATGCATATCAAACAAATCTAAACTTCACAAGTAAGCAAAAAAAAAAATATGTAAATTGGCACATAAATGAGTTAGATGGATGAAGCACCAGAATTTAAATTCAGGAAGGCGACGAACGAAAGGGCGAAACTCATCGGATCCGCGAGTGGGAAGGGTAGGACCGTCAACTTCTGGATCGACTTGAGGGGAAAGGAAAGCAATAAGGAGCTGGATTATGTAGATTCCTAAAGCATATGTGATGATGTAGAAACCTTGAACCATGAACACGCGAATAGCAAAGATGAAAGCGATCGTAGCGAAGAAGATCCACCGATAAAGGATGTGAGGTGTCGATTTATCCAGAAGGTGTTGATATCGCTGTGATAAGGTGAAGGTCCACTGAGACACGGCGGAGGAAGTAGAAGAAGCACCGTCGCCGGCAACTGCTCCGCCACCGACGTCCATTTTTTATTTTTTATTTTTACTTTTTTACTTTTTTTTTTTTTTCTTGAAAGGAATTAGGAATTTATGGTATCTGAGAAAGAGTGCGAGAGCAACGAGGGGAAGTTAAACGAGTCCGGATGTGCTTTAAACAGGTCATTTGTTTTTTCTGTTTTATTTTATGCTCTCATTTAATTTTTTATCCCTCGATGTAAATTTTTATTCTTATATTACCATAATACTTCACAAATTTTAATTAAAATCGAGATCAACTTATTTGACAAACAAATTATGCAATTAAATAGCTTTTCAGATAGTGAAATGCTTTATTGGGCTTAACCTGGACTTAAAATTGAGGCCCATAATTCTAGATTAACAGCTGATAACATTGCACACCCTGTCCCATTTTGAGTCATATTTATTGATAATAAACATAATTGTAATGTAATGTGGTTGTTACATTAAGTATTTTTTCCTGAATTTTTCACTTTTGTATTTCTTTTCGTAAACTGCTTTTCTATGCCTTTGCTTGAGCTGACACAAACAACTTTTCTAATTCAAGTTGTGTACACGTTATCCACTCTAGACGTTACTTGTGGGATTATGATTTGTTGTTACATGAAATACAATAACAGTTGAGTAAAATTTCAAGCTTCAAACACGTACATTAGAATATTTTTGACAGTGACTACAATATCCTCCTCTTTGCACGAAGTGACAAACTTTACCCATAGAAGAATGGGGAATTCACTCTGTTGCAATGGAACTGTGATTGCGTATGCAGCAACAACAATCGATGCGGCTAGATGATGAGAAGAACAATTGAAAGATGAAATCTTCCCCTTTTCGTATACCAGATCCATAATATCCATGCAAGCTTCCAAGCTTAATTGCTTTCCAACTCTGGCAACTTCACTGAACTTTAAGAGTAGATCTTCGAAGAATCGGAAGGGAATGCTTTTCATGCCGATCTCAAATTTCAATACCTCCATTAACACTAGCTCAGCTTCCAGAAAATCCTTTGTTGTAAAATGCTGCTCTTTAATGATGTTGTCAGCTAGAGACTTGAAGGATTTGACACTTAGAGAAGGAGAATCGTGTATTTTGCTTGAGATCCATATTGCAACAAGGGCAAATAGCTGCAAATTGCTTTCTCTCAGAGGCTGTAAGAGCCAGCTCTTAGCATCTTTAGTTCCTTCTCCGGTAAGAGATGGGTAGAATCGATCGGCGAAAAGTGACAGTGCCGAGTATTTGACGATCGGAGAAACTTGAAGGTCCTGAGCTGATTGAATGAGGAATTCTACAAGACGAGCTAGCAAACAAAAACAAACCTCCTTCTTCATTCTGCAGTTGTCTGAAATGCCTAAAAGAACCAAAATGTTGAAGAAATTCACCGCAACCAAATTTATCTATTTGTCCTGGTGATGTTGGAACCCAGTGCGAACAAAATCAGCAGAAGAAACAGTCCAGCGGTCTGAAATCATAAAGGAAATGAGTATGATTGTCAAATTTGTTTAACAGGGATTTTTCTAAGGTTGAATCGATCGAAAACTGCTACTAATCAATGGATCGGAAATCCAATTCAAATATGGTGTTCACAGTAACAGAAATACTGTTGTTAATGACACCCATAGTTTACATATGAAGGGTTATAAAACGTTGATTGTTCTAGTATTTTTATCGACTTTCACCACTTCATCGTCTATTTGATCATATAAATGCGGGATTAGAACAAATATTCTTACAGCTCTGCAAGACGAACTGTATTCCTTGGTTCAGACTCTTTGAAGTTCTACGAGCTTCTAACGTTCAAATCTCTATGGGTGCAGTTTAAGGCAAAAACATTGTCAACAGATCCAATACTAATCGAACTGAAGATAATCGATTGACAATATTTCAGTGTAAACGGAACGGAAGAGTTTGATGAACTTTGCAAACATATGAATATTGAAATATCAACTGATGAGTAACCAAACCTTGACTTGAAACATCTTTAAACATAAAGAAAATCATTATCAAGCAAGTGAAAAGCTTACAAACCAATCACCATAACACCACTTACCAGATGAAGTACCAATTACTGAAGTAATTTTGATCACCAGCGCAAGACGAGAAAATTCTCAAAAACAACAATAGTATCGCTACATCAAGCAAGACAGAAAGGAAGCAAAAGAATCCTTCCAATACGAGTGAGTTTTCCAAGTCACAATCATGACAACTCACACTGTCCATTGTTTGGGATTTGGTGGTGAACAAAATCTGCACAACCCCATCATTCAGAAAAGAGAAACATATATAACTGTTATGTTTCAGCAACTAAAAGGATAGCCACAACCCTGACTTTGTGTACAAGAATCAGTTCATGCAGCATAACTGAAGTTCTTACAGTGTTAGTCATAAATCAACTAAAGGACAGAGCTGTTTGGTCCACTGGATCCATATAGAATGATGAACTACGATTTGCTTGTTTCACCAACAAAAAATGATAAACAAAATTTGATGATTCATTCTCAAAGAAGCAAATATTACTGCTATAGTCTGTCTATGGTAAAGAACACAAAATTACACCGGACAATTTAAGATAACAATTCAATACCTGCTACTAACCAAAGCATGAAGAAAACAGCAAGATACAGTTCAAAAACACCAGGCATCATCTAACTAAATGAGCAACTTTGTGTTGATAGTTATACCTACTCTCTAAGAACACAATTCTCCAAAAACAATATTCAACTCACCACTGACAATGCAACTTCCCGAAGGTTTTTCACTTGCCTTCATATGATTTTCAAAGAAAATATTCAGTAAAAGTGACACAAAGCATAAGTAAACTGAAGGGCTTAATACAAAACCAACTAAAGGACAGAATCTGGTCATGGCACCAATAAATCAGGCATGCAGTTCAGACTTATAGAGTCGTGCAGAAGAACAAAAAAAAAGTTGTGTTTACGCTATTACAATGAGTGTCACTCATCTTTTTCTTTTTCTGATAAAGTAAGCTGATTTATTCATTTGATTTAGCTAAGTAATTGCAGGCAATGGCCCCAAGGGGAGTATGATTAAATTTTGGCCTTCAAGGAGAACACAAGAGGAATTGGTACGAAAAAGAACTACAACAACCATCCTTGATCTCCATTTCTTATTCAAGACTACGCCCTAGAAAGACAAAGCTTGACATAATTATATTCTGATTACAAGAAGTCACCAAAAGTTTCTTAATTAGAACAGAAACAATTATGTCAACATGGTATCACACAAATACTAATTTGTGGCCCCAAACCCAGAGTTTTAACTTACAACTCTGTTGTTGTCAGTGTTCAGGGAAGTGTGAAGCGGAAAAAAGCGATAAAGGCCCCGCTTCACACTTTAAGCGATGAAGCACTCACATACTCATTCTAGTAGGTGAAGCATAGAAGGCTCGCATCGCTTCGCCGCGCTCGCTTTCCTAAATACTGGTTGTTGTGTCCTATGCGAACTGCAGAGCCTCTAGGAGAGTACATCTACATCTCAACACCAATGAACCAGAAAGTTTGGCGTAAACATCTAGAGGTTGATACCTTGACTTCAACAATATCTTGATATAATAGAGAGTCAATTTATACTCTAGCTCTAAGCATAAACAAATCCATGCTCTAGTTCTCCACATGTTTCCTAAATGTCATACAAGTCAAATAAGCACTTCTTTTTTTTGATAACCAAATCAGATAAGCAAATTGAGAGAATGATATAGAAAGATTCAGACAGTTAGACTTATAGGCATTTAAACATTTATCGTAGCATATCAAGGCCTTGAAACACTTCCTATTTCAGTTAGGGCTACAGCTTTGACTATTCAGGCCAGACTTTTCACCAATGTTCTTCATTTACCAGGTGAATCACACTATTGCTAACTTCTCCCCCCAGATTCACCAACAAGAATGACTCCTGATAAGGGCACGTCCCAAAAATATAAAAATGTACGAAGTTTAATTGTAAAAGCCGTGGAACAAACAAGTTGCAAGATTATTGAACTTTGTGTTTTTTCTTTTAGAAAGGTATCATAAATTTCTATAAGAGAAGTTTAGTGAAGTTGATCTCAAAGCAAGCGGAAAGGTACTTGAGAGAATGGAGGGCAGGGGCCCCTAATCGAACTAAAGGAAGAAATGTGGATTCCCCTAATTAGCTGGAAACGTTTTCTTTGAACTCAAACAATTTGACTTCATGCTTCCCGTAATTAATAACATGGGAGTGAATCAAAATCTGGACTTTTTTCTGTTTGAGTAAGGTAACGGTTAGAATCAAAATTTTGACTTCCTATTAGCTTAAAATGTGCATATCCTAGTGTATAAGAGTAAGCAATAGTATGATTTATGCACACTTCTAGTTTCTTCTGTTCTCCATTCAAATGCCTAATGAGTCAAGAAGAATGTGTTCACAATATTGAATCTTTCGCACATAGTAAATATATACAGAAGAGCTTAGCAAAACATAAACTGATAAAACACGTAGTCCAAAATCACCAACTTCTTGGATTATAACCTTTTCCTTCCTTTCTTTTTCAGAAGATAGAATGTTGAGTCCTCTCCCAGGAGAAATGAAGAACTCCACGTTGAAGGAGCATACCAAGCCCAAAAATAGCATCAACATAAGCAAAAACAAAAAGAAGGAAAACTCACGAACAAGGTCCAACCATGAAGGCTGAATCTGTTGTTGCATTAACTAGCATGCAAATTCAAGAATATATAAATGTAATAAAAGTCAAATAACTTCAATAGCAGAATATTTGAGCATAAGATTGATCTCAGTCAACTCCTTTTTTCTAATTATTTCTGGAACTGGAACTCGAACTCCCACCAAAGCTCGACCACCTTCTGAATGTGCAAGCCACCAGATTCCTTCCTGTTGCAAGTCCTAGCCTGGCCTTAAAGGAATTTGACCTCCCAGTACTGCTTGATGCAATACTTACACCTCTTACTTGGCCAGCCACCTGCCTAATTTCATTGCCAACTTCAGGCAAACCACCATCACTGGCACTTGCATCAGGATTTTCAGGTTCAGGTGTATCCAAGTTCACAGCAACGGAGCCCCTAGTTGTCCGCAACCAATCTGCACTTCCAGAAGTCACCAATCTACATTTCTTAACCTTTACTTTTACCAAATTTGGGCATCCACTAGCAAGCGCTTCCATACCCTGATCGGATACTGGGCAACTCTTTATACAAAGTTTTCTTAATGCAATACATTTCGCAGCTATGCACGACAGTTCTGGATCCCCAACAGTTTCACTTCCACACAGAGCTAATCTCTCTAAATTCAAGCAATTTGTAGCCAACTTCTCCAAACTAGCACATGTTGGATTCACACCTATTAAAACCAATTCTTGTAAATTGGGGCAATGTTTTGCCACAGCAATTAACCCATCATCACTTATCCTGTTAGTCTTCCACCCATCAATGTGAAGCTTTCTTAGAAGCTTACAG
This sequence comes from Solanum lycopersicum, assembly GCF_036512215.1. Lineage (NCBI taxonomy): Eukaryota > Viridiplantae > Streptophyta > Magnoliopsida > Solanales > Solanaceae > Solanum > Solanum lycopersicum. The sequence continues at coordinate 65,044,275 of NC_090803.1, read as the reverse complement.
TTTTCAGCAACAGCCTTTAGACCATTATTAGTGCATTCAGGCGTTTTCACAAGGTGCAGAATTTCAAGAATGGAACATTTAGATATAGCAGCAAGACCGGTATCACTGACCTGAAGCCTCTCAAGATGAATTTCAACAAGTTCACTGACTTGTTCAGCAATCACTTCCAGAATCTTATCCCAATCTCCAGAACAACGGAACAGCTTCAGCGTCCGCAAACTCTTCGATCCAATAATCAACGGTCCAAAACACTGTCCATTGTAGAGTTCCTTAAGGCAAATAACTCTCAGAGAACCCCCTGCAACACCAGGACCAATTGGCTCAGCTGCAGCCCCATCTGTGATACCACGCAGCCGCTTCACGGACAACTCTTCCAGAGCCGAGCAGTTATTCAACACGGCGTTCATCCCTTTAGCTCCAAAAGCACAAGATCCACAAGATAGTTTCTTCAAACCCTTACAGTTCTTCGCAAAAGATTCCATTCCAGCATCAGTAAGCTCCCGGCACGACCGAAGCTTCAAACGAGTTAGGTTCCGGCACCTTAAAGAGATAAGCACCAACGCCTCATCCCCAATACTCGCAGATCTACGGTCACATTTCAAAGCGAGTTTCGTTACCGAATCAAACCTAGAGAAAATCACAGGAACAACAGCCACAAGTTCCGATTGTGCATTAAGCGAGAGACGGTGACGGCTCTGGCCTTCCACACGGAGCCAACGGCGGCAGACGAGAGAAGAACTTTTCCGGTCACCTGAGCTAAGGAAATGGAAAATGCAAGCTAAACACTCATCAGGAATATTAGAAGAATAATCAAACTCTCCTACATCGAATACATCGATAACATCGTCGGAATCATCAATTTCCTTCATAGAAGAAATCACCGGCGAAGATCTAGACTTTATACGGTTTTGAGCTCCGGCGACGGTGGAAGCTGACTGACCCATCCACCACTAGAATAACAAAGATAGGTCAAGGTCACTATATCCACTTACTATTTCACCAGCCCTTTTGCGTTCGTCTTTTTCGGATGAAGTTGCAATTTACAGGTGAGTTTGATAGCGGACCTGAAAATAAAATTAGTTCGGATTTAATTCTAATTTACTGGAAGTTTGTTAGGGATAGCAAATGTTAACATTTTAAAATTACTCCTCTCCGAAAATACATATAGGTCTTTATTAAAAATATATTTTTTGATACACCATCGTAATAATATTTAATATTAATTGTTCTCTCTCTAAATTAATACTCAAGATGAATCGATGATTATTCCTTTTAATAGAATTAATCAATTGAACTATTAAAATTTACGAGTATTTATCTTGTGATATGATATTTTTTATTTGAAAGATGAAAAAGTGCGTGCCGTGTGGGCTACCTACATGTAAGTAGGCGTGCCCGTTGGGTTATTTGAAAGAGCGAGAATAGTGGGACATGCGGAAGGAACACGGTAAGAAAAGTAGATTGAAACATGCAAGTATTTCCTCCACCAGTGCAGTAAAGGAAGTCACATGTGTATCGTGTGTCTATGCAATTTGATGCACCTGTTATCTTCACCCTTCTACTTTCAAAATCAACTTTTTCTTATCCTCTATTTTCGTAGGTCAGCTAATTATTTATACGAATGAGTTGAGATCGATTTTTTTTAATGTTTTTTTGAATGATTCTGTTGTACAGAATTTATCTTACCGAGTAATTTTTTTTTTTTATCATACAAAAATGGGTTTGACCCATTCCCACTCTTGTTGCTCTTGCCATTATTTATTGAACAATCCAATCATTCTAAAGTTACAACTATTGATGGAAATTAAACAGTCTTATCTGTTCTTTTTTATGTGTGGCAGAAGAAATTAAAGAATCAATTAATTCTTGCCTAACTGAACTCCTAAATATAACAATAAGGGGCTCCAATGGCGATATGATTCCGCAAAATTGGCAATCTTGTCTGTTGGTGTGTTATAACACACATGCATCAACATTGTATAACATGAGAAATTAGCTTATTATATACCTTTATCCTTTCATTATAGCTGATGTTTTAGCTCTACAAAATCATTTTAGAAATTTCATCATTTTTTCATCGGAAAAGGGTATGAAATATCCTTGATGTATTGAAAATGATATAAAATTACTCTCCGTCCACCTATTTGCTCCAAAATGCTCTTCTCATCTACCATTGGTTTCAAAATTGATCACTTATTTAACTATTTTAAAATTAAACTGTTTAAATATTTTTTAAAATACTTGACACCCAATTAAATTTAGGTTGAACTGCTATTTGGGAGGACATTTTCAATATGATTCTCTTTTAAACTTGAATTCAAAATTTACGATTAAAGGTAAAGAAGTAGTACATCCCAAATTAATGAATGCACTTTTTTTAATATAATTTTATAACTATTTATGATTTGTTTTGAAACCTTTAATGTTATTTTTAAAAAGTTATCTACTAAGAAATAATATCACATAATTGAGACGAAAGAATAATTAAAATGAACTTAGTATGACTTTTAAGTTTATCGATAATTTTTATTTAGACACTTGAATGTATGATAATTTACTTCTATATATATTTTCGCCTCAAAATTTTAAAAGCACTCATTGGCAGTAGCGTTCCTGTTGTTGCATTAGTAATGTAACGGGTTTATTAATTTGGTGGGATTTAATTAGTAATGTGTGGATAGTGAATTGATTTATAAATTATACTAATAAGTTAAATTATAACAAATAGTTGAGTGTCACGTATTTTAAAAAAATATTTAAATAGTTTAAATTTAAAATCGTTAAATAAGTGGTCAATTTTGAACCCAAAGGTGGTTGACAAAGGCATTTTGGAGCCACTAGATAGGTCGGAAGGATATTTTGGAGCCAATAGGTGGATGAAGGATAATTTTATACCATTTTCAATACTTCAAGTGTATTTTAGATCCTTTCCATTTTTTCATTTATTTTATTGTTAAAGAAGTAACTTTTTTTTAATACTAATTAATCATCAAAATATTATATTATATATTTTAAGTTAAAATGAATAGAAAGAATTAAGTGTTATCAAATTTTTTGAAGGGGGTGGTCCCTTAATTAAAGACCATCTTTGACTTAATGTTGATAAGATAAACAATAGAATTGATTGTGGATGCTTTGAATGAGTATGATGGCAAAGTTTTGGCAAATACTTTGAATGTGTGGTACATAAAAGTAATATTATTTGATTTCAAATAAATATGTCGTGCGAATAAATATATATTCATCGAATATTGCAGCAAGTGTAGAAATAATTGATTTTGAGATTATCATTTATGTTGTAGCTAATATGGAACCAACTTCAAACATATGCGATTGGAGATGCAAAAATTCACATATAAAGTTTGGTTTTAGATTCGAGAATTTTTTTTATCTAAAGTTTTACTTGTTAAAATTATAAATTATTAAAATATGTTTATTTGAAATTTGACTTGTCGGATCATACTTTAACAAGTATGTTTGAAGCTCCAACGTACATTTGATGTTGAAAATAATTTTTTTAGAAGTTTGAATTAGCAATCTTTATTCATTCAATAATTTTATATATTTTTAATAACTCCCACTTATATTTACATTCAATTCGACATCAAATGTACTTTCATTTGCAATTATAGTAATTTTAATGCTAAAAATCATTAACCAACTATAAGTACAAAATTTGAAAAAAAGTGAATACGCCTTAAATTACTTTCTGCAACGTGGTATTGCGTTTTCAAAATTCAAATATTTTAATTCTTGAAAAAAGAGACCGCTAATAAATTTTTGAAACTTAAATAATTTGGCAATACTTTTTGTCATCATTTTGACGATATATAATAGTAATAGCAAATGAGAATATTGAAACATTTTTGAATTTTAAAAGTAAAATTCCATCCATTTAAATTTGTTTTGATCTATTTTTCTTCTAAGTCTGTATTATTTTTTAATAATTTTTTTATTTTAGTTTTTCACATGAGACTGTTAAAATAACAAAACTAAAATACATTTTAATTATCAAATATAAAAGTTTTGTTTACTTTATAAAAATTTATATCAAATTAAAATAAATCAAACAAATTAAAATACGAAACGGAAACAATAATGATGATCTGAGCAACATTGTCATTAATTAATTGAGTAATGGAAAAGACATAACAATCAACATTAACGTATATGACCACTAGCCATAATTAACTAGATTGGAGGTCCATTTATAAATTTTCAAGTAGCCATACAAATTGTGTTTCGTGTCTCACAAATAATTTTTTTTTTGATAATTCAGGAAAATAATATAATTCAGGAAAATAATATAACTTATTTATCTCGACAGCTTATTTGGTTTACATTTAAAATAATTTAGGTATATTTTAAATCGTTCAGATGGGAGGTAATAGAATTTATGAAAGGTAGATGTAGGCTAAAAAGAAAAAATTGAATTATTTTTGGTTAAAGATATATGAATTAAATATTGATCGTTTAGTTATTGCGTAGTTTCTACAATGAAGTGTTACTATTTGTTGTCGCATTTCTTTTGTAATTTTTTATCTTCCTGTCTATTTTTTCTTTCAATTTTATGTAAGATATATTATTTTTCTTATGAAGATGGAGTCTACTTCATTTCGCAACTAGCTGGTACTCTTTTCTGACTAGAAGAGTTGCGCCTAAGACTCAGAAGTAAAGAAAAGTGATACCGGCCTTATCTATAGAACTATAGCGTTAGCGTTAAATCATATTTCAACGATTATTTTTATATCAATAATAGCACGAAAAGAAGATCTGGCTCTAAGTGGTTTAAGAATAATAGTGGCATTGAGTTTTTTTTAAGTCATGTCAGTATTTAATAGAAATGACAATTTTTAGGTTTGATCTATCTATATAAATGCTTTTCATAGTCAAGAAAAATGTCTGAAATTAGACTTAAAGCTAGTACAATTCTTTTTGAATGAATCATTCTTTTTGCTTCTCGTTCTTTTGAAACTTCATTTGTAAATTTATTATTATTACGTTTTAATCATATATTTTTATAAATCTGTCAAAAATTAATGTGTTTTTAACAAAAAATCACATGTCAAATTTGAGAAAAATCGTGAAAAAAATATTTAAAAACTACGAAATTAAATTAAAGATTTAATAAAATACTATTTTTCGCTAGTTGAATCTCAATCCAAGAGCACAACGTGATTTGTTCATTATATTACAAGTCGATAGTCATTCTTTTAAGTCCAATCACAATATAGACCATCTCAATTGGAAAAATAAAACTAATATAGTGTATCACAAACATTGCATGTGCATGCACCTTCCTGTGCCAATGAAAACACAAAAAACTAATAAGAGTTCAAACTTCAAAATATGGTGTCTAAGTTTGTATGTTGCTGTAATTGTATTGTATAATGTGAGTATCGGACTAAAGTTGTATATAGTATTGTTGAAGTGTTATATAAAATCTTTAGTAGCTGACATTAACTTTTACAAAAGTATATATAGCATGAACATGGTAAATACACATGCAACAAATATACTTTATACATGACTTGGTATAATTTATTGATACAAATTATATTTGTCAATACACATGCAACAAATATACTTTATACATGACTTGTATAATTTATTGATACAAATTATATTTGTCAATACACTTGCAATAAATATACTTTATACATGACTTGTATAATTTATTGATACAAATTATATTTGTCAATACACTTGATATGATTGTATTTGTTGATACAACCTCTCTCCTAAATCTTCTCACCTTGATCCTCCCTATTCCAAGCTTGCATCTCTTCTCCTTCCGGTATGTAATTACTTATAGCTTTGAATATCCAATAGGTTTAAATTTAGTTCTCCTCATTAGTGTGATTGATTAAAATTTTAAAATATAGAAATATCGAGGAGTTCAAAATTTAAATTTGGAGAATTTGAGATAATTTCATAAAAGGCATAAGACGGATCCAATTTTTCAATAATAGCATATGTGTGAATATAAATATCTCTTATACACTATTATATATTTTTATACGCCTATATACATAATGTAACTATTGTATAAATGTAATTCAAAACGAGTTCAAGTCACAATTAAATGAATTCAAATTTTGTAAACAACCTCTTTTCTAACAAGTCTAAACAATAATCACTCACCATATTGATTTGGAGATAGGATTAGAAATTTCTAACATTCAAAAAAGAAAATGAATAGTAACAATTTACTTATGTGTAATTCTCCAAAAATTAGAATTAGCGATGGGAATGAATGGGGCGGGTGGGTTTAATGCTATGTAGGGCGGGGTGGGGCGGGACGGATGCGAGGTGGATCGAAGTGAGTTTATTTAAAATTAACGTGGAGTGGAGCAGGTCTCGGTATATTTGATTTTATGTGGGTTCGAGCTTAATTTAACTTTTTACATGTCATTGAGTGATAGAATATTATTTCTTAAGATAATTTCATTAAAGCTACTAAAATATTCAAGCTAATAAATAAAAACGGTTTAATAAAAATAATATAATTTCTCGTATGTTTTTCCGATTCACATTTAAAAAATAAGATTTTTAGTCAATATCCTATGAAATTAGTACAACTTAATGAAAAAATAAATTTATTTTTAGTATCAAACATAACTAGAAAAAAAATATTTAAAAGATTATGTGGGTGGAATGGAACAAGTTAAAAATGAAAAGTATTTCTATACGGGACGAGATAAAGCAAATTAAAAATTTTATGGGTCAAGCTCAACCCACACCGCTCCCGCTCTACAGCGCCCCCATTGTCATTCCTTTAGAATGGAGGGAGTAGCAATTATCACAAACCCATGGACCTATTATATCTTTAGACAAAATTAAAGTTTATACCCCAAAAGAGTGAAAAAAGAATCCAAGAGGGCATAAGTCAAAAACTACTGATCACTGAAAAAACGCTTAACAATGGCTGCTCCGTTACTCCTCAGAGGTCTACCACTTCTCCGGCTTCGCTTCTGCTATCAGCGGCTGCCGAATCCTAGCTTTGTTCAACTTTCTTCGAGGCTGTTTTCAGCTGCTTCCGAATCGGCTCAGCCCTTCGACGACGCGGCGTCCGATGGGGACCAGACCACCGCCGTGCTAAGCGCCAAAGACCCGCCCAATTACCCGAGATGGAGTGACCCGGACTATCGAAAATGGAAAGACCAGGAAACTCAGATACTCAAAGATATCGAGCCCGTAATTTTCCTGGCTAAGGAAATTATCCACTCCGATAGGTCCGCTTTCTCCTTTACTAATTTGCAATTTTTGGGCGTCTCTAAATTTGATGTGAATGCCATTTTTAACTATATTGCTACGTAATTTGATTTTTCAGTATCATAGATAATGCACAACGTGATTAATATATTGAACTCATTAGTTTTCTAATATAAGGAATGATTTGTTCATTTTATTAGCTTATCAGGCTATTTAGTTCATAATTACTCATTTGAGCTTATTGTGAGTTAAATTGTCACTTCAATGCTTGCTTTGTGTTTGTTGAAATGGAATTGCATAATGTTTAGTTGAATATGTGAGGCAAGTGCGTGACTTAATTCACTTAACAATGGAATTTATGAGCCAAGTAAGGGAGTTGGAACTATTGGTGAAGACAATGAGAGGCACTTTCCTATTGAAGGGGAAAAGTACATCGGCAGCTCAATGAAATCGGTAGATTAAAGCTAAAATACAACAAAAGGCCCCTAAACTTATTTTAAAAAATCTATATAATAATGACACACAAAAGATGCGCTTGAGAATTTCATCTGGTGATAAGAGTGTTAGGCGCATGTCACAAACTCTTTTGTATATAAAAGCATGGTATTTTAGTGGAGAAGGGTAGAAAGACGGGGCTATTATATGGAGTTTCAAACAATTAAGCCACTTGCCCCGTGAAACATCTCGGTTAGAAAAAATGAGACAAAAAAAAAATTATTTTCTATTGTAAGAACCAAACATGAGAGTGAAATAGCTAATTCAAAGAAATGGAGTTGAAATTAGAAGCAAAATCGTCAAAAACATGTAAAAGAAATGGTTGTACATAGAGAAGGAAACATAAAGTTGAAGAGGAAGATAAAAAACTATTCAATTGCAAGAACAACAAGATACCCAGTATAATCCTACAAAGTGTAGTATTGAGAGTAGAGTGTATCTTAAGGTCACGTAGAGAGGCTGTTTTTGATCGACCCTTGGATCAAGATAAAAAGTCCAAAACAATCCAAAAAACGAAGTAATAGAAGTACAAGAAATAACATAATATGATAGTCAAACGACAAGACAATAGATAATTAAATATACTATTTAATTAATGAGGGGAAAAAATTACCATTATTTACTTATGCATCTATATTGTTTGGTGTTTTACCTTTTCATTTTGGTCAAAAGTAAGTGGTGTTTTACATAATCAAGACGGAATTAATTTTTTTTTTTTTCAATTTACCCTTATTTACACATTTCAATTCAAAGAAGTTGTTTTTAATTACAATTTTTTGTAAGTACCTTAAATAGGTACTCTTATTTCTTCAAAGACATTTGTATGCACATATGATTATGAAATATTGCTTTCACAAGACATATGCACGTAATATTGTGTCATTCACCTCAAATCTCGCACTTTGTTCTTATCAACTTGGAAAGATGCAAATTTAACAGTTAGTAGTTTCTGGGGCTGTGTCAAAGTCCAAAACGACAAATCATATAGACCGGAGCGAGTACTTAATCCTATGAACTTAGAATAATTTAGACTAAATTACCCTTAATAAGATTTTAATCTTTCTAAGTATGAAGATCATAAGAATTTGAGGTGTATGCAATGCTACTATGACATGTTTCTAAGTAATATGAAATAATATTATGTGGATATCAAATGCCTTTGAAGAAATAGTGATAGTACTATTTAATGTACTAATAGGAAATTGTAATTGAGAAAAACTTGTTCACAATGTGTGAATTTTGAAGAAAAACTTAATACCTTCTTGATTATGTAAAACACCACTTATTTTAGATCAGTGAAAAGGTAAAAACACCAAATAGTGTGTGGATTGGAAGGTGTAGTTTGTTAAGGGATGTGCCAATAGCCGAAACACCAAATGATATTGACCGGAGAGAGCATGTTATATATAATATTGTATTTCTGGCGCCTCTAGTATTTGGGAGCCTAAGACAATGACTTTATTTGCCTTAACCTTGAGTCGCCCCTGAAAAAGTATTTTCCTTTGATTCTTTGATTATTAAAACATACAAGTCAAAATGCAGCTGATCTGTAAATAGGAGGGTGGTATGTGGATAGAAGAAATAGCAGCAAAGTAGGAAGAGCTTAAGTATATGTGAACCAATTTGAGGTGCCTAAGCTGGGGTTAGCCAGTAATATGTTCTAAACCAAAGATTCATAGACACTTAGATAAATAAACTTATAATTCTTGCCCTGTTTAATTGGAAAGATAATGTGGAGTTGCTGGCTTCATAATCTTCCATAAATAATGGCGAGACAATAAGGAATCAACTTTTTTTTTTGGGTTGAAATGATGATTAGGAATCAACTACTTAACTTGCATTGTTTTTTTCTTAATTAAAATAATGATTCAACTGCATAACATTTTTTTTCTTTGAAAAGAATCAACTACTTACTATCTCTATTCTGCTGCTAGCAATTAGAGGGAAACAACTTGAAGGTGTTTTACTACCAATCACAAGTTTCATGTTGGACACAGTATTCCTATAGGAACTTCTGATCGAAGAGTTTTCTATCAACTGCCATCTACTTCAGATATCCTTACGGAAATCTTTTTTAAATAAGAACATTGAATATCTTCCCACAAATAAGTGAATTAGACTAGATTCCTTGGTCCAAAATAAGAAGTGGTTGGTTAATTTCATAAATTTCATCGTGAAATGTGAAATACTTTTTATTTTTGAGAGAACATAATGTAATTGTCAAATGTTAACTCTACTTATTTGAAGTGTTTATTGGGTTTTCATGCTTCTTCTACATCTCAAGAATCTACATCATCTTTTCAAAATGAAAGGAGGAGTATAATTTCAGATGGAGGTAGTAGTTTACATTTCTAAATAATTACACCTCAATTCAAGAAGTAAAAGCACAAAGTGGTTTCTTCCCATTTTTCCAAACCGTGGTGAATTGATTTGCCTTGTACATCTTTATTTAAAAAAAGAGTTACCCCGTACATGTGTTGGTGGAGGTAGCAGTTATTCTATGTAATTAGTCGAGGTGCTCAAGTTGGCCTAGACACCACAGTATAAAAAAAGGTGTGAAGTCCCCGAAGTCATGATAGGTTGAAACTCACGAAGCCCTAATAGGGTGCCCTTACTTCTTAGTGATAATTGGTCCCATAATGTTTTTGACCTGATTCCCCTTGCAGCTCTCTCTTACTCCGGTTGTTCTCGGACAGTCTAGGACCTCTAGGTGGATAATAGAATATCCTTTTACTCCTTTCATTTCATCTTTCTGTGATTTAATTGTGACATTTTCACAACATATGAATGATCTCTACCAGTCTTAAAAGTTTTTTCTTTGACTACAGCTTCTCTCGCTGTGCGTGTGTGACGTAAGATATTTTCTATGATTCAGCTTTCGCCGACCAACTTACCATATTCTTCAGGTCCTTTTGATCAATTCCATATTAGATATGAATTGAGCTATAAGATTATCATTGTTATGTCTTACTTGAGTTTCTCATTCAAGAAATTGTTTCGCTACATGGATTCAATTGATGGTTTAATGAATGAAATTTGTTAACCGGGAGAAATATAGGAACAGAATATTATACAATTGTTGTCGTGTCTATATTATTACATTGAGACCCTATTTTGTAGACACTAGAATACAATCCTTTCCAAGTAGGATACTATTTACTATTCCTATTTTCTATGTCTTCCTATCCCTGTTCTAAATACGATTGTATAAAACTATTCCTATTCCAACAGAATTGTATAAACCTATTTATATTCTAACATTAACGTTTTAGGGTACTTTGAAGAATCTGCATGAAAGCTAAGTTGCAAAGACTTTTCACTTTTGATGTCGACCCGTGTCGGATTCTCCAAAGATACACTACTTTTGGAGAATATGAGACGCATCCGCTGACATTTTTGAAGAGTCCGAGCAACATAGCATGAAAGAACTATGTCTGTTATAACCTGTGTGACATGGACCCATCAAGGAAAATATATGATCTATGTAGCAACTCTTTCCATAAGGAAATTTGGTATTCACAAGGAAATGAACAAACCGAGATTCTTAGATTTGTCCTGTGGCGTGCAAGGATATTTCAGTATTACAGTTGCTAGATCATCATGTTTTCATGTATGGGATATAAGACTCAAAAGAAGATCAAAGTACATGAGTTTTGATTTAATAGTATGATTTCTAGAGAGTGGCTTATTTATTTTGCAGTGTTTTGTTAACTTCAAGAACCATGAGTTATGTGAGAAAACTTCTTTTCCTGATGTTATCACTTTATTTGTAAAACCTGAAATTTCTTTTCCTGATGTTATCACTTCATTTACAAAACCTGCTAGAGAAGAGGATTGCAAATTTTGTGCTGGATAGAAGATAAGTAATCATCACATGAATAACTAATATCCCACATAAAACTAACCAACAATAAAACAGCTGCTAATGGTTAAATAAGTCTTCAGACTAATGTGGAAGAGTTAACTTTTCAAGAATATCGTTTCAATTATCACTCTTTAATCGTTATCAATTTCCTCTTTCGGTAGTCACTACCGCAGTAAGTGCTATCTAGGTTACTTGCTTATCACTGCCACTATTATACACTTCAATTTGAGTTTCAGTCGAATATACAAGAGTATTTGTGTTTTGTTATGTTTCATCTAAACCTTGGTTTCGGGTGATCTGCCTAACATGTTGTTTCTGTAGTTAGTGTCAAGTGAAGATAGAATGGAATCTTCTCTTCAAAAATAGAAATATCATTGTTATGGAACAGGTCGGTATTGCCCGAAAATTTTCAGTCGAAGTTGCTTTATTTGAAATGATATAAATTCACTCTATTGTTACATAGATATGGGCTTCTTTTCTTTTGTTTCTGTCTGGTAGGAAATTTTGGCGCTAAATCTTCTACTATAAGAGTACTTAGTCTGAATGTTTCTTGTCTGTAAAGGCTTCATCCTAGTGCTAAGTCTTATCCTTTCTCTACGTTACCAGGTATATGGATGGAGAATGTTTGACAGCAGAAGATGAGAAAATAGTGGTAGACAAGCTTCTTGCTTATCATCCCCATTCTGAAGATAAAATTGGATGTGGCCTCGACTCAATTATGGTTGGTCATATAGTTTGATTAATTCTCTTGTTGTTTAGTTCCTATCAATAACTTTTACTTAAATTTCTTTTCAATTGACTGAAAAATGTTGGTAGAGATGGATTTTTTCTTTTGGTTTGTTAGTTTAGCCTTTATCACACATGTTGCATTACAAATTATGTTAATCTCAAACTACATTGAGCACTCACTAAGTCTGGTGAATAGCATATGACAGGCCAATCTGAACTATGGATCTACAAAAGTGGAAGAGTGTCTTTCCTTGTGAATAACAGCCTTCCCTTTTGTCCGTAGTAGAAAGCCTTTGCAAAACTGTACTCCACTTAATAGAAAAGGAACAATGTGATGTGTTCCTGAGAATGACAACTTATTTTAAATTGTGCGGATTAGATTTAATTTCTGAGGGAAAAATGTAAACCTATTTGTGATCATTATTCTACTTCATGCTAGCTATTTGCTGATGTAGGAGTCAGGTTCTTAACCGAAGTAGCATGTAAAGAGGCAGTACTATGTGGCTGGGGTGATTAAATTGTTTGTTATTGAGTTGACTAATAGCCTCTATTTTGTAGGTTGATCGGCATCCCCAGTTCAAACGATCCAGGTGTCTCTTTGTCGTAAGATTGGATGGTGGATGGATAGACTTTTCCTATCAGAAGTGTCTTAGACAGTACATTCGAGATAAGTACCCTTCTTATGCCGAAAAATTCATAAAAGAACACTTCAAACGTGGTAGTTGAGTTTTATTTCAAACAGCCTCTCCTCACATAAAGACTAAAGTTGGAAGTTGTTGGCCTGTAAGAGCCCTTATGGTGTGTCTTTCTCAATGAAGGAACAAGAAAATGACAGGATCTTATGAATGCTTGGTGTGCGACTAAAGGTGTTTATGGATTAAATGACCAACAAATGACTCTCTGATACTTTTAGTCAATGTGGTAGATATTAGTTGACCAGAGCAATTCAAGTTTTATTTGGTGGGAGAATAAAGCTGATGGAAATTTTAAAAAAAAGTACACTTCCATAGTAATTAGATGGCTCTGCTTGTAATGTTGACTATCACTCTTTTTTGGTGAATCACTGTCTCTATCTTCTTTAATTTCTGAAGGCACATTACCTGGCATAGTGGCTTGCACAAAGTAAAACTTACATGCTGACCTTGTAGCTAAAAACATTAGCCTGTATTTTGTGAACACTGCATTTATCTTTGAGTAAAGATAAATTTTACTTTGCCAAGTAACGAGGGTAGTATAGCAAGTGTTTGTGCTGGTGTTAGGTACCAGGTACTTGATAAAATAGTCGAAGCTCTTAGAAAGAGAGTTTGTACACTTTGGAGGAATAGTCAAACATGCATTATGTTTCTCAGATTCAATCATGCAAAGGGAAGTGTCATGATTGCCACTGAACTCATGCTCACTTGTACATCTCCAAAAATTTCAAAAGAGAAAGAAAGAAAGGTAGCATGCCTTTTACACTTTTTGACTGTAGGATCATGTCATGTGCATCAATTTTGGATTGGGAAAAATAATAATATCACTTTTTTCAGTTTCATAAATATGAATTGTGTTTGTGTGAAAATTAAGAAAACTAGCTACGGCACCGTTTGTCAGTACATAGTGATGGTCGAAGTAGAATTCGGGTAAGTCAAAGTTGTGCCAGCTTTGCATGTTACTAGTTCGTTGTTTTGGTGACTTTGCCTTGCCAAAAATCATCTGGTCTAACCTTCTTTTTTTATATAAGAATAATAATGGTGGTGTTCGGTTTAGTTTGCACATATTTCTACAGTTTCTATTATGATGGTGTTCTGTTAAACTTGCGCATATTGCAATTGTTTACTGATTTACCACTATTATTTTCCTTTTTTCTAATAATGTTTGGTGTTAGGTCATTAACTATTACTTGCCTCTTGTTTTTTCTAATAATGGTGGTGTTTGATCGACTTGCACATATTTCCCACAATTCTAATGGATTTCCTATTATACTTCTATATTTCTAATAATAGTGTTGGTGTTTTATTTAGTTTGCACATATTTCATCCGTCCTACAAAATAATCATTTGTCCGTTTTCTAATATAGATGGTGTTTAATTCAAACATTTGCATACTTCAATATCATCAATACAAGTATCAGATAACTTATTAACGAATGCTTAGACATAGGTAATGACATTACCTTTTTGCCATACTGCATAGCTATTTAAGTTTCTATCCTCTTACTCTTTAATTTAGTTAAGTGGAAACATCAACTTAGCAATTTATGATATATATTATTAGTGATAATGATATGGTTTTTAACTTTTAATGGTGGTTGCTATAATGTAAACAGACTGGATAATTGGAGTCTCACTATTTGATTAGGTGTTGTGGGTCCAAAATCTACAAGTAATTTTTCTTTGATGAATCCTTCCAGCTGGATAGGAAATCTATCCACCAGTTCAAAAATCTTCTGCGCACAATCTTTATAGGATCTTTGAGAGAGACAAACACGTACTATAAACCCGCTTGATCGTAAAAATTATTCACTTTATTTAAAGATCATGTTTGATTATAAAATTTCTAACTCAATTTGAAAATCAGTTTATAACTCTCCATTTTTAACTTTTGAAGTTGTATTTAAGTACATTCGAACGTCAGTATTATTCCCAAAAAAATAAAAACAAAATACAACTTAAACAATGTACATAATCAAGGTGTTTTATAACGTTGGAACAAAGACTATTCCTTTTTGTGTTTTTATAAAAAAAAAAAAATATGGGAAAACGGTAAGTATATTTTCCTCTCCCAAAATATAGGAGTATTATGTATTGGGAGAGTGAAATAGATTTATCTTATACTATGATCTTCTATTTAATATAATTTATGATACTTTTTCATGTCATATATAAATTAGAGTTTTAAATTCCAAAAAATTGTATCTGGAGTTGATATTGGTGATTTGTCGATACTCTATTCTGACTATAATAAAGTACTCAGTGAATTCTGTCAATTTTTTTCTTTTAGAATGAGAGTACTTTATGAGGCAAGAAATTTCAAAGCAATGGACCAATGGATTTTGATCAATCAATCCAATCCCAATAATTTGTTACTGGTATTGTTTTTTTCCTATATGCTATGTGATGTTTCCCTTGTGCTAGTTGTATCTTTGTTTTTTGCTATTTCTTTGATACGTGTTACTTAAATTAAAAGTCTTTCAAAAATAATATTTTATTTTACTTTCGATGAATAAAATTTACATATATTAAATCATACTTGTGAAACTATACTGAATACGTTGTTATTATTATTATTATTGGTCCCATCCCATCAGCTTCTCAAGAGTATGTAATATAATTGTCATGCAATTATATTGGAGATAATATAGACTATAGTGCGTCGTCCCTATGAGCTTTTTAGTCTCTATAGAGGCTGCTCTTTTGATTATTCAGTATAAACAATATTTTGAAAAGAAAAAAAGAAGTTCAATTAGATTGCAACTAGAAGGTTAACTATACATTGTCATTATAAATGAATCTTTGTACCGTCAAGTTACTTAAAAGATAATTATATTTAATTTACTTCGAAAGGTGAGATTAGTAACAAATTGTACCTAATATAATGTATTAGTTACACACACAAAAAAAAGATTGTACACTAACAACAAATTGAAAGTATACTAACATTAACGTATATTAATAGTATAAGAACTGTTTGGTGTAGTCAATATACTAAAATTAATTTTAGAAACTTTAATATATGATGTCTAGATTGAAGTCTGATGACCTGTTTTTGGCAGTTTGACTGTCAAATTTATGTCACGCGACCAAGAACATGAGTTGTATGATTTCTGGAGTAAATTAGTTTATCAATCATAACC
This sequence comes from Solanum lycopersicum, assembly GCF_036512215.1. Taxonomy (NCBI): domain Eukaryota; kingdom Viridiplantae; phylum Streptophyta; class Magnoliopsida; order Solanales; family Solanaceae; genus Solanum; species Solanum lycopersicum. The sequence goes on along the minus strand of NC_090803.1, from coordinate 65,028,136 downwards.
AATAATTTGAAGAAATTAAACATTAAAAGAGTAATAAATATAATCCAACAAATAGAGACAAAAAAATAAAATAGTGATAATGAAACTACTAACATTAATGAGATCACAACTGGGATCAATATGGGTTGTAGTGTAATATTGATGAGACTTTTTTTTTTTATCCTTAATCATAAGATTCATGTTCGAAATTTAGATATGAAAAGAATTACATTGGAAGCATTACACCCAAATTGTCCATATCGCAGTTTGAAATTTAAATTTGATTAAAGCTTCAATACGTACTCTAGACATCGAAGGAAAAATAAGAGATTACAACTGGAGATATGATGTGAAACAACCTAGGTCACAATAAATATTATCACCATATTTACGTGTACCGTCTGGTGGAATTTCAATATGAAAAGTGAAGTACACGAAATAGTTGAATAGAAATCGTTTGGTTAGTTGATTAAAAGTAGTTGATAAATATTAAATGTAAAAATATTTTTAGATATTAAAATTAATTTTATGTGTTTAAATAAAAACAATGAATTCAATGGATTTTGTTGAGGATGTAGCGAGAGAGAAGTAGAAGAATTGGTTGGTAAGCAAATTTAAGATCGGATAAATTTAATTTTGAATATCTATACATGCAACTTTCTAATAAATAGTTCGATATAAAGGTGAAGATAAATACATTTTTTTTTTATTAATATGACTGCAATATATATTTACGAAAAATATAAATTTTACAATACTTTTACAAAAAAAGAATCATGAACAATGAAAATAAAATAGAGATATAATGCTTTTTAGAAAAATTATTTTTAAAATATCAAAAAGATTAGAGAACGAACTATTGAAATAGAAGGGAATGATAGGATAAATCATAAGAGAATTCGTCAAATATATACTCTCTAAATATTATGTGCTGGTTTGTCCGTGATTCTGAAAAATTGTTTGAACATAAAAATAATATGATTTTACGTAATTCAAATAAAAGTTATTTTCAGAAATTTTCTGAAATTCGAAAAACTCAAAAAATATATTTGAAAAAAAAAACTACGAAGTTGTCAAAGTAGAAGTCAGTACTTTTTACCTAATGGGTAATTGGTGACGAACCAAAGACACTGCTGTCCACGCCAATGACTTACCTAACCAGTTGGCACTGACCCTTCCAGCATTTCTTCGGTCTCTGATTAAATTTTATAAAAATTAAGAAATTATCATTCAGTGAAATTTAACGTGGAAAAAAATTGAATTTTGATAGAGCCATGGAGTAAGAAATTCTGATACTTTTTAAAATTGATTAAAAATATATATATTATTGTATAAATTGAGATAGAAAGAGTAAAACTTATCACATCGCATTCATTAACTCTATGCATTTAGAAACTGGTCCTTACCTCAACAAGTTCTCTCCTAAAACTCCTCGGCTCGTTAATTCAGCATAAATTATTCTTACAAAATTATCACATATTTATTTTTAATTAGAAGTTCAAATTCATATAAAATTATTTTTTTTGTTATAGATCCTTTTATTCCTGTGTAATCTATCTAGTCTAGTTTCACATATGTCAAGTCAGTACTTACTCTATATTGTTGCATGCATGTATAACTCTCCTTACATTTTTAACCAAAGCAGAACTTATAGCATTTAACTTCTGAACATATATCACCATTTACCTATTGGTCTTTATTGTCTTATCTCTTTTGTGATATTTCTTGATATATAGTACTCCACGTATTTTTTAGTAAAATACTATAAACACTTCTAAATTTGCATAAACTATTAGTTTCATCCACAAATTATTAATAGTCTAAAAATACTTTTATATTTAACTTATAAAAGTTAGATACACTCTTTATGTTCATAAATGTCATAACAAATGGTCTCAACTCTTACAAAAATTTTCAATGAACAATCCAGAAAAATGTTCAAAAAATTTCTTAACTTGGCGAGAATTTAGGAATGTATTTCAGTCAAGTAAAAATATATTTTTAAACTATCAATAATTTAGTAATGAAACTAATATTTCACGTCAAATTTAAAATTATTTTCAATACTTATGCACATGTACCCCTCAATCTATGTCCGAAATCTCAGAGACACACTTATACTATACTAAGGTCCTATTACCTCCTAAACTTATTTTATAAATAATTTTCTACCCTTTTTCGGCCTACGTGGCACTAACTTGAAAAAAAACAGTGTTGGGCCCACTAGATGATGGTACGTAGGCCGAAAAGGGATAAAAAAATTATTAATAAAACAAGTTCTGCAGGATAATAAGACCTTAATCTAATATAAGTGTGTCTCTGAAATTTCGAATATAGCTTGCGTGATACTTGTGCATCATCCCTTATTTTATATCTGAGGTGGGAAAGGGGAGGGGGGGTGTCCAGCTCAGCCAAAGTCCTCGGAGAATGAGCCATTGAAAGAGAGGAGGGAAAGAAATGGAAGAAAAAAAGATAATAAAAGCAAAGGAAGAAAGAAAGCAACTAATCATACCAGAAATTCAGTCTCTGTTGGAGCTAAAATCTTCATCTACAGAATTCAAAATATAAACGCACAAAAAAGGTAAAAATATTCACACATCTACCATAGATATACATTTTAAAAAAATATCCTCTTCGTGTCTCAATTTTCAAATGACATATCCAAGATGATAAATTTTCATTACATTTACATATCTTTAATATAATATAACAAGACATTTTTTTTTTTTACTTTCTTATACTCCGTATCAAATCAAAGTCAGACAATTAAATTGAATCAGAAGAAGTAATATTACACACAAGTTCATTTTTCGACGAAATAGGTTCGAATAAGTCCCTTGTGCTATTAAATTGTATCGAACCTTATCTTACATCCCTGCCACAAGTCCACAACATGTACATTTGCATTTATTATGTCTCTTGTAGTTAATTAATTTATACATACACGTATATTTTTGGCAAATACATCTACCAATTTTCCCTCCTTTATTCTGTTTCTAAAAATATGCTGTCTTGTTCTATTCTCCCAACTAGTCTACTTACACACACATTATTTTACTTTCAGCTTTATTTGTACAAAAAAGAAGTTACAGTGACAGAGACAGTAAACAAAGGCATTGGGAAACTGGAATTCCTTCTATAATTTTGTTTGGTGACATTTTACACTTGACAATAAATTGGACATGAAAAAAAAAAAAGAATCAATGAATGACAATGTTAGTGTTAAATAGAAAGGTTGCTTCATTTTGTAGGCATAATTTATTGAGGTTTGGATATTGTCAATGGAGATATGTTGCAAATGTTTATTTTAGAATTTAAAACATGTTTGAACGCTTAACTTTTAGATAAAAGATGACAACTTAGCTACTTCAACGTAATATCAGAGCGGATCAAATTACTCTGCTCCTTAAAAAAATTAGACCAATATTATTAAAACACAAACAAATGGATGATGCATTAAAAAATACAACTAAAAATATTAAATGAGATACAACATACTCCAACATGAAGCTAAGCGTAAAATTAGTGTTGGGTTCTCATATTTTTAGATTAAGGCCTAGAACTTCACTTGGTTTAGTTCAATTCTCCCCGCATGAATAGTAAAATTAATATCTTTGATTTAGTTAAAACTTAACATTGATTTTATTAGCAATAATTAATGAAACAACAAATAAGAATGAGAATGTTAAGTTAAGGCAAATGAGGTATCAAAGAGACGATTATTGAAAATAGTTTCTTCATCTCACAGAGATATGAGTAAGATCTGCGTACATTACATTCTCGCATTTTGAATTATAGTGAATACTTTGTTGTAATTTGGGGAGGGATTAAAGGGGTATGGAATTTACTTTAACTTTATATTTTAGGGTATTATCGAAAATGGTGTTTGGACTTTTAGGAGTGATGGTGAGTGGTTAGAGTCTACTCTAAAATAGGCATGCAGAGCAACTTTTGGCTGCTTTTTCTCTTTTGTTTAATTACTTGTATGGTTTTTTCTTCCTTTTATACACTTTGGTAAAAGAAGAGATCTGAAGGTATATATGACTATTCCACCATACTATAAAGTGAGTAACTTTGAAAATACTTCATCAGTAACATAAAGTACTTACACAACTACTAATACTTTTTTTCTTTTTTAAATATTATTTTATTTAATAATTGAAAAAAAGTAGAAGAACATTTTTGAAGAATTAAGAGAAGTAATGATAAATTAATGATGCAAGGTGAAAGTAGTAGTTGGCAAATGGGAATACTCACTTTTCTGTGTTTCAAACTGTAATTTTGTCATTTCTGCTATAAACTTTACAGTGTTCTGCATTCACTAGTCAACTGTTACCTTTGGTCCCTGTGTTTTTCTCTTGTTTTATTTGACGTTCTTTTAGTCTGAATACATCGATAATTTTATATATATATATTTAAAAGTAATTACGTAAAAAAATTTTAATTTAAGCGATAAATATTTAATATAAACACATTATAATATATATGTAGATGCTCAAACGAGACATATGGAAATTAAATTTGAATGTCTAGTATACTAATAAAAAAAATTAAGGATATGCTTATATTTTATGTTTTTACTGTATTTAATTTTTCTGTGTATCACTTAAGTATTCTATTTACTTAAATATAACATAGGGAGACAACCTCTGAATTTAAAATTTAGTAATAGTCAACCTTTATGTTTTACCACAATATACGTTATGTTTGAAATTTTAAGATTTGAAAAATAATATTTGTTCGATTTGGTAGAGTTAACACATATTTATGTTCTATTTTAAAATTATTTGATTTAATTAAACTTAATAATTTATAATCTATCTACCGTTGCTTGGGGCATAGTAATATGGTAAAAATATATTCACGAGTAACCAAATGTCTCAATGAACAATTATCTTCTCAGTGTTAATCTTGATTAGTTAGTAATAAACCTCTATTATGTTTCAAATTAAGTAATTCTCTGTTTAGATCAGTTGTAGTATATTATAATTTATCCATAATGATCTGGATCTTTAATTAAGGATCGAGCTTTAATTTGGCATGGATCATGCACCTATAAATTAAAAGATGAGTATTAAAATTCTTCATTATTAAAATTGGCTACATTAAAATTGATGCTTGGAGATGGTCAACATTAAATTAATTACCGCGTATCATTTAATTATAATAAAGTAAAGTAATTGAAATGTTTTTAGAAAGAATACCTATCATTGAAATATTGTAATCGAATTTATGAGAATCAATTGGTCCACCTTTTTTTCCCCTCACCTGTCAAAATAAATTAGATACTCAAAATACAAAATTATTAATTAAAAATAAATAAATATTCATTATTTGTATTAGAATTTTTGATAATTTTCCTAGTGCTCGAACTTAGGCCTCTTATTATAATTTGATCTGATAGCACACACGAACCTCACGTGTCGAGTTTATTATTCTGCATGTTCGCATAGTTTTTTTTTCTTTTCTTTGGTATCCTTTTATACAGATATACACAAAAATAATAAAATCCATAAATTCGATTCAATAAAAAAAATATAGCAAAAACAACCCAAATATCCAAAATAAAAACACAATCTTCCTCCCAATCTTCTTCATTCCCCATTTTCCTCTTCTCCACTCTCTTCACAACACTATCAACAAACCTTATTTTTCTTTTTCTTTTTTTAAATTCAGTTTCTTGAATTAGTATGAAGTAAATGAAAACACAACTAAACTTCTTCTTCTCAGAAGAAGATAATGTCTCACCATTATCAAGAACAAGAACAACTAGAAGCACAAAAGATTCCATTTTTATTAGATTCACTTTACTGTGAAGAAAATAATATACTCACTGAAGTATCAATAGAGACAGAGAGTTTTTCTTCACATGATTTGTTATGGGAAGAAGAAGAACTTACCTCTCTGTTTTCTAAAGAAACAGAGTATGAAATAAGCTACAATGTGTTAGAAAAAAACCAGTCTTTTATTTCATCAAGAAGAGAATCAGTTGAATGGATACTCAAAACAACTGCTTATTACTCTTTTTCTGCTCAAACTGGATTTCTTGCAGTTAATTACTTTGATAGATTTCTGTTATTTAGTTTTAATCAGTCTCTGAATCATAAGCCATGGATGAATCAACTTGTTGCTGTTACTTGTCTTTCATTAGCTGCTAAAGTTGAAGAAACTGATGTTCCTCTGCTTCTTGACCTTCAAGTATGTTTTCAAGAAAAAAAAAATTTAGTATTTTGATGGATCTTGTTAATTTGTTTATATGATCATGTTTTGAGTGATTTGGGGTTTTGTTTTTTTTTAGGTTGAGGAATCAGGATTTTTGTTTGAATCTAAAACAATACAGAGAATGGAGATGTTGATTCTGTCTACACTTAAATGGAAGATGAATCCAGTAACCCCATTTTCATTTCTTGATTTTATAACTAGAAGACTTGGATTGAAGCACTGTCTATCTTTGGAATTTCTGAGGAGATGTGAGAAAGTGCTTCTTTACACAATTACTGGTAAGCATGCTTATGTTCGCAAACACATTTTTATTTACTTAATTACATCGTTCACATCATAGTGTTCTGATACGTTTTGTTGTGAACAAGTTGTTTCTTTCACGTGTATGACAACTTATTCCATTACTATTATTGTGTTTATGATTATTTATTTTTATTTCTTACCCCAAACGAGCTTATAAACTTGTATGTTCTAACTGGTATTTGGATTTTGTCAAAATCAGATGATAGATTCATTGGTTACCTTCCTTCTGCAATGGCATCTGCCACAATGTTGCATGTTCTTGATAGGCTTAAGCCTTGCATTGGAGAAAAGTACCAAGATCAACTTTTGGGCATTCTTGGAATTGTCAAGGTAATTAAAGGTTTAAATTATATGTTCGGTCACTTTTACTTGTCCAATATCATAGTTTTTACTTAGTCGACTTAATTTATTTGTGACCGAAGCGTATTGCTACTACTTTCACTGATTAAATTTGGATAATGTAACAGGAGAAGGTGGAAGGATGTTACAGGCTAATACAAGAAGTGGCTTGCAACATTGACTTTGGTTCAAATAAGAGAAAGTTTGGGACATTACCAGGGAGTCCAACAGGGGTTATGGATATGTCATTTAGCTCAGATTACTCCAATGACTCATGGTCAGTGGCTACATCAGTTACTTCATCACCTGAGCCATTGTCCAAGAAGATTAGGGAGTCAAATGAATGACTAATTAAATGTCTTTTAAATATTTCCTTATTAGTAGACTAGTTATTATTGTTATTATTAGATATGTATAATGTCCAATAACAGTGATCCACTTGTCTCTTAGTTTAAGTATTAGTAATTAATTAAGTTCTTGTTTATTCACATGTTAATTTTGCTTACATGTAAAAATTCAAACCCCCTTTTGACAATTATCACAGCTAGCTAGCTAATGGACCATTTGTTTAATGCTGTACTGTCTATAGTGGGGCTATGAGATTTTGTACTAGTTAAAAGATGGTTTGGCATTTTATTCCAAGGAAATAAAAACTTGCATGAAAAACAAAAATGTAAATTCATGTCCACTTGTTCTTACTGTAATTATCTTGTGGACTATTAATTATAACTTGCTCGAAGATAGTTATAATTAATAAACGTTATTAATATTATAGGTTTGTATCGTGAAAATAGTACACGTGTTTACATATTTCAAAAGAAAGAGATGGGTGGTGTGGAAAAATAATGAAGATTTTGGAAAAGAGTGGATTTTGTTCACATCTTGAGGGAGGAACATATTGTCGGCCACTGGCTAAATTTTCTATGGGGTTAGATTTGCTAAGTAGTTTTATTTGTTTGACCTCGTTATAAGAGCTAGGTCTCTTTTTAGTTTTGTTTACTGAATTTCGAGGTCGATGAGAAGGACATTAGTTAAAACAATTTGTTTTTTAAAAAATAGAATATTGAATTGTGATATGGAATTTATAGATTGATTTGATGTTGAATTATGTTACTATATATACTTTAGATTCCGCAATTTTAATTTGTTTTTTTATAAGTTATAAAAAGAAACTATTAAAGTTTCTCTTAGTCATAGTTCAATATACAAAATATCTGAATGTTTTCAAGGTATTATATTTGATAGTTGTTTGTAGTATTTTTCTTATATATAAATGGGATTGCAAATTTTAATATAGATGTAATTTTGTTGAGATCAACTAGTCAACAATAATACTAGTTATTTTTTAATATAATAAATTATATGATACAAACAGTCATTTGAAAGTAAATTTTATTTTTATTTTTGTAAATTTAACCCGACGGGTGTTTTTTTATTTTATATATATAAATTTATCATTGAAGTTTTAAATTTATAAAGATAGAAATTCAAATCATGTTATTGAAGAATTTGAAATATGAAATCATGATTCTAAATCGCATATATATAAATGTTGATTTAAAATTGTAGTTTTCTATCACAAATTCAAACGCCTACTTAATAATACATGAAT